>NW_021297297.1:0-1087 GCF_002162155.2 Triticum dicoccoides
TCTTCAAAACAGCCCTAAGCATAGTAGACAACGTTCTATTGACTACTTCAGTTTGTCCATCAGTTTGGGGGTGACAAGTAGTACTAAAAAGCAGTTTAGTCCCCAACTTAGCCCATAAACATCTCCAAAAGTGGCTAAGAAATTTAGTATCACGATCTAAAACAATAGTATTTGGCACACCATGCAAGCGAATAATTTCACGAAAGAACAAATCAGCAACATTAACAGCATCATCGCTTTTATGACATGGTATAAAGTGTGCCATTTTCGAGAATCTATCCACGACAACAAATATGCTATCCCTCCCCTTCTTTGTTCGAGGTAAACCTAAAACAAAGTCCATAGATATATCCTCCCAAGGAACACTAGGTACAAGCAAAGGCATATATAAACCATGAGGATTGAGTCATGACTTAGCTTTTTGACATGTAGTGCAGCGAGCAATTAAACGCTCAACATCCCGTCTCATCTTTGGCCAAAAGAAATGTGTAGCAAGTACGTCCTCCGTCTTCTTCACGCCAAAGTGTCCCATTAATCCTCCTCCATGCGCCTCCTGCAACAACAAAAGACGAACGGAGCTAGCTGGAATGCATAGCTTGTTAGCACGAAACACAAATCCATCGTTAACAACAAACTTGTTCCACATTCTTCCTTCTTTACAATTCTGCATTACATCTTTAAAATCAGCATCATGCACATATTGATCTTTGATGGTCTCCAAACCAAATATTTTGAAGTCAAGTTGTGAAAGCATATTATAGCGACGAGACAATGCATCAGCAATAACATTTTCTTTTCCCTTCTTGTGTTTAATGACATAAGGGAAAGTCTCAATGAATTCAACCCATTTAGCATGTCTACGATTCAGTTTAGCTTGACTTTTAATATGTTTCAAAGATTCATGATCAGAATGTATAACAAATTCTTTGGGCCATAAATAATGTTGCCATGTTTCTAAAGTCCGAACAAGAGCATATAATTCTTTATCATAAGTAGAATAATTCAGACTAGGCCCACTCAATTTTTCAGAAAAGTATGCAACAGGTTTGCCATCTTGTAATAACACACCTCCTAATCCAATTCCACT
>NW_021297298.1:0-1464 GCF_002162155.2 Triticum dicoccoides
ATCGCCTGAAATGTCAGCACACACATGAACACTTGCACCTATGTCCACCCAAAAATCGGTGGACTGAAACACAGAAATACAGTAAATAAATTACCATACCCAGATGCACCATTCTCATTGTTGCCCACAATCATGTTGGCAGACTTGAATTCCTGCCCTAGCTTCTTGTACTTGTTTGGGCACTTGTTGACCCAATGTTCCTCCAAACCATAAGTGAAGTAGCCATCTCCCTTATTGTTCTTCTTGAAGGTCTTCTTACCCTTCTTCTTAAAGTTGGTATTTTGTTGGACATTGTTCTTTCCTTGGGCTTGTGGGAATTGAAGTTCCTCTGGTGCACCATGTTGGCGATAGAAGTTCCATCGACCCCTTTTCCGTGTGAGTAACATCTATGTCTTCTATTTCAGTGGGTGCTATATCATTCATAATTTCTTGATATAAGGTAAAAGGAATAGCACTCACGCTAGCACCTGTGTCACATGAACCATGATAACGGTGATCTCCTATCTTAACTGAGACAACATGCATGCCAACAATAGGTATATGTTTATCTTTTTCATCGGGTTTGGCAATTCTACCAGCTTCAGCACAGAAGTAAATAACATGCCCATTAATATTATCGACTAAGAGATCTTAACCATAGCAACACTAGGTTCTACTTTGATTTGTTCAGCTGGTTTAGATGTTTTAATATAACTTTTGTTGACCACAGTTGAAACTTTAGCAAGTCCCTTCATCCTAACAGGGAAAGGTGGTTTTTCAATATAAGCAATGGGAACAACTAGATCAACATTATAAATGATAGTTTCTTCTTTATCTTTTATTGGTTCTTTAATTGGTGGGTTATATTTGAACCACTTCTCCTTAGGAAGATCAACATGAGTAGCAAAAGATTCACAAAAGGAAGATACTATCTCAGAGTCAAGTCCATATTTAGTGCTAAACTTTCGAAAAGCATCGGTATTCATAAAAGATTTAACACAATCAAACTTAGGCTCAATACCCGACTCTTTACCTTCTCGAGTTCCCAATCTTCAGAGTTGCGCTCAATTCTTTCTAAAAGATCCCACCGGAATTCAATAGTTTTCTTCATAAAAGAACCAGTACAGGAAGTATCGAGCATGGATTGATCATTACGAGAAAGCCGAGCATAAAAATTCTGAATAATAATTTCTCTTGAGAGCTCATGATTGGGGCATGAATATAACATTGAATTAAGCCTTCCACCAAGCTAGAGCGATACTTTCTCCTTCACGAGGCCAAAAATTATATATATAATTCCGATCACAATGAACTAGATGCATAGGATAAATTTTTTGATGGAATTCCAATTTCATCTGATTCCAGTTCCAAGATCCAATATCATCGCATAGCCTATACCATGTCAATGCCTTTCCCTTTAAAGACAAAGGGAAAACCTTCTTCTTAGATTCATCTCCGAGTAAACCTACAAGCTTAAACAATCCA
>NW_021297299.1:0-1464 GCF_002162155.2 Triticum dicoccoides
ATCGCCTGAAATGTCAGCACACACATGAACACTTGCACCTATGTCCACCCAAAAATCGGTGGACTGAAACACAGAAATACAGTAAATAAATTACCATACCCAGATGCACCATTCTCATTGTTGCCCACAATCATGTTGGCAGACTTGAATTCCTGCCCTAGCTTCTTGTACTTGTTTGGGCACTTGTTGACCCAATGTTCCTCCAAACCATAAGTGAAGTAGCCATCTCCCTTATTGTTCTTCTTGAAGGTCTTCTTACCCTTCTTCTTAAAGTTGGTATTTTGTTGGACATTGTTCTTTCCTTGGGCTTGTGGGAATTGAAGTTCCTCTGGTGCACCATGTTGGCGATAGAAGTTCCATCGACCCCTTTTCCGTGTGAGTAACATCTATGTCTTCTATTTCAGTGGGTGCTATATCATTCATAATTTCTTGATATAAGGTAAAAGGAATAGCACTCACGCTAGCACCTGTGTCACATGAACCATGATAACAGTGATCTCCTATCTTAACTGAGACAACATGCATGCCAACAATAGGTATATGTTTATCTTTTTCATCAGGTTTGGCAATTCTACCAGCTTCAGCACAGAAGTAAATAACATGCCCATTAATATTATCGACTAAGAGATCTTAACCATAGCAACACTAGGTTCTACTTTGATTTGTTCAGCTGGTTTAGATGTTTTAATATAACTTTTGTTGACCACAGTTGAAACTTTAGCAAGTCCCTTCATCCTAACAGGGAAAGGTGGTTTTTCAATATAAGCAATGGGAACAACTAGATCAACATTATAAATGATAGTTTCTTCTTTATCTTTTATTGGTTCTTTAATTGGTGGGTTATATTTGAACCACTTCTCCTTAGGAAGATCAACATGAGTAGCAAAAGATTCACAAAAGGAAGCTACTATCTCAGAGTCAAGTCCATATTTAGTGCTAAACTTTCGAAAAGCATCGGTATTCATAAAAGATTTAACACAATCAAACTTAGGCTCAATACCCGACTCTTTACCTTCTCGAGTTCCCAATCTTCAGAGTTGCGCTCAATTCTTTCTAAAAGATCCCACCGGAATTCAATAGTTTTCTTCATAAAAGAACCAGTACAGGAAGTATCGAGCATGGATTGATCATTACGAGAAAGCCGAGCATAAAAATTCTGAATAATAATTTCTCTTGAGAGCTCATGATTGGGGCATGAATATAACATTGAATTAAGCCTTCCACCAAGCTAGAGCGATACTTTCTCCTTCACGAGGCCAAAAATTATATATATAATTCCGATCACAATGAACTAGATGCATAGGATAAATTTTTTGATGGAATTCCAATTTCATCTGATTCCAGTTCCAAGATCCAATATCATCGCATAGCCTATACCATGTCAATGCCTTTCCCTTTAAAGACAAAGGGAAAACCTTCTTCTTAGATTCATCTCCGAGTAAACCTACAAGCTTAAACAATCCA
>NW_021297300.1:0-1831 GCF_002162155.2 Triticum dicoccoides
TGCAACTTCTTCGACGTCATCTCTCGGAAGTCGATTGGCGTGAGGCAACTCAGAAGGCTACAGGAAGAGATCGTGGTGATACTATGCGAGCTTGAGATGTACTTCCCGCCCGCATTCTTCGACGTTATGGTGCATCTGCTGGTCCATATAGTGGAGGATATCATCCAACTCGGGCCGACGTTCCTGCACAGCATGATGCCGTTCGAAAGGATGAATGGTGTCATCAAAGGATACGTTCGCAACATGTCACGTCCAGAAGGAAGCATAGCCAGGGGCTTTCTGACCGAAGAGTGCATCTCCTACTGCACGAATTATCTAGGCATCGAGAACCCCGTTGGTCTGCCTGTCAACAGGCACCTCGGCAGGCTCGCTGGATGGGGTCACCGTGAGGGTCGCCGCGAAATGCATGTCGACTTCGAGGGTCGACTCGCCGACTTTGAAAGAGCAAACCTAGTCGCGCTACAACACATAAACGTGGTCGATCCTTGGGTGGTAGAGCACAAAACGTTTATTAAAAAGACGTACAATGACCGAGGCCAACAGAGGACGGACGGAGATACACTCAAAGAGCACAACTCATGTTTCACGCGTTGGTTCAAGCATAAGCTTCTGTCATACCCTTTACATGAGGATTCTTCCGCGGAAGAACAACTCATATTCGCCTTGTCACAGGGCGCCGAGCACAACCTGATGACCTATGAGGCGTACGATATCAACGGCTACACATTCTACACCGAGGCCAAGGACATGAAGAGCGATGGTTATCAGAACTCCGGGGTAACGATGGAATCCTACACCGGTAACGACAAGGACAGATACTACGGAAGGATCGAGGAGATCTGGGAGCTGAGCTACGCTAGAGAGAAGGTCCCGATGTTCTGTGTCAG
Organism: Triticum dicoccoides; assembly: GCF_002162155.2. Taxonomy (NCBI): domain Eukaryota; kingdom Viridiplantae; phylum Streptophyta; class Magnoliopsida; order Poales; family Poaceae; genus Triticum; species Triticum dicoccoides. Next base: position 888 of record NW_021297300.1, read on the forward strand.
ATGGGCCAAGAACGTCATAAAAGAAGACCGGTATTTCACCACCGTGGTTATACCCGAAGCCAAATCCAAGACCGCGGGCGCAAACGTCACCGCGAAAAATGAGCCATGGGTACTGGCTTCCCAAGTGGACCAATGCTTCTTCATTACCGACCCGCCAAAGCCCAGTCGTGTTGTCGTGAGGAGAGGCATAAGGAAGATCATCGGAATGGATGGAGTAGCCAATGAGCAAGACTTCGACAAGTACGGCGACCCGAGGATCGAACATGACGACGATGATGAAGTAGCAGCATACACCACAAGAAGAAGCAGGACCACCCTACCTAAAGGACGTCCATTCCACAGAAGAACTCCATTTGCGAAAAAGAAGGGCAAGAAGATTGTGAACAGATAGCTAGCTAAGATCGATTGTATTTAAATCGTAGCCTTCATTTCTCGATTGTATTTCATGGGTACTTTTTGAACTATCATGAATACTTTTAAATTTCATGGACACTCGATCTCGATCCCCCTCCATCTCGATCGCTATCCCACCTCGCCAGATCCGGCCCCCCTCGCCGCCGAGCACCCCCCCAGTCCACCGGCCGCCGCCGCCGACCCCCCGCACCCTCGATTCCCCTACTCAACCGCCGCCGCCGACCCCCCGCACCCCGCGCACCGTCTTATAAAAAAAATTAGTATCAAACAGCTTTTTAAATGCTACTGTCTTATAAAAAAAATATTACTGTTATTATTTAAACAAGTTTGAACATATTTAAACATAAATAAGTATCAAACAGCTTTTTAAATGCTAAAAAAAATTTGTGGAGCCTGGGAGTCGAACCCAGGACCTCCTGGTGTGAGAACTGGCTGCTGACCAGTCGAGCTAGTAGAGTGGGCTTGACATAGATAGGTTCTGGTACTACATAACCTTTTGGCTCGAGTTGAAATAAAAAAAATACTAATGG
>NW_021297301.1:0-1257 GCF_002162155.2 Triticum dicoccoides
AAAACCCCCTTGTTCATTCCGATACAATCCTACTCTCTCGCTCCTGCTCTCTTTTAATGCATTAGGGCAACAACGATTCATCTGTTACTTGCTGCGGTAGCTGAACCCCTTTATCCTCTGCATGACCTGTCATTCCACAGTAAATAGATGAAACCCACTAGCATGAGTAGGAGTTGTTTGAGCCCTGATGTGCCTACTCATTTATGTTTGTTTGTCATGCCTGCTACTGCTTAGAGTTGAGTCCGGTCTGATTCATCGGGGATGAATCAGAGGCGTGTGAACCTGTCCCACTGTGTGTGAGCTAAGTGTGTGAATACGATTTGGTAAAGGTAGCGGTGAGAGGCCATGTAGGAGTACATGGTGGGTTGTCTCATTGCAGCCGTCCTCAGGAACTGAGTTCTGTGTTTGTGATCCATGATTCAGCTACTACCACGCATTGGGCCCGAAACCAATGGACCCTCTCGGCTTCTTAATCACCCTTGTCCTCTGTCCAGGAGTTGCAAGTAGTTTATGGTGTTTGTAGTATGCTGGAGGCCGTGCGCAGCGCTGACCGTAGGGGTGGGCTGTGATGCGGTAGGCACGTGGCACGGTGTACCGGGCGCCCGTTTGGTGTCTCGGGAACCCTGTTCACATCGTTTGGGGCTGTGAGCGAAACTCCGGCCGGATCTCCTCATGGATGGAACCCGAATAGGCGATAAACCTGGACTAGAGACTTGAGTGTTTAGGTAGGCCGTGGCCGACACCCACGTTGGGCTTCCGCTTGAAGGTTGCCGAGTACATGTCGTGTAAACGGCGGTAAGTGGTGAGAGCGTGTGTGAAGAAGTAGACCCCTGCAGGGTTAATATGATCTATTCGAATAGCCGTGTCCGCGGAAAAGGACTTCTGGGTTGCTTATATCAGTTCATAGACAAGTGAAAGTGGATACTCTAAAATACGCAAGATAAGCGTGAGTGCTATGGATGGCGTTCTCGTAGGGAGACGGGAGCGGATCCATAGTGGTGTATTGATATGGTGAATATGTGGACTCGTGTGCGCCACCTCAAAAGAGTTACTTGCAGTCGTAGTTCAGGATAGCCACCGAGTCAAAGCTGGCTTGCTGCAGTTAAACCCCACCATCCCTTTGTTGATAATGATGCATATGTAGATAGTTCTGATGTAAGTCTTGCTGGGTACATTTGTACTCACGTTTGCCTATTTTATGTTTTTGCAGAGAGACTTCAGTCTCACTAGTATTTCCGCGTGGTCTTCGACGTTTAG
>NW_021297302.1:0-1262 GCF_002162155.2 Triticum dicoccoides
AAAACTCGTGTTGCTGCGGTATGGAGGGAGGGGTGGAAACCGTGGAAAACTCGTCTCCGTGATTGAGCGGGAGAGTAAGTAGTATAGGACATTATCCATTGTTAGGGAACGGTTGTAATGGTAGTGAGAATGTAGAATCGTCTTTGGAGCGGACCTGGGAGTGGCAAGCATAAGGGACGAAGACGGGGAAACATGTCGGATGCGATCATACCAGCACTAAAGCACCGGATCCCATCAGAACTCCGAAGTTAAGCGTGCTTGGGCGAGAGTAGTACTAGGATGGGTGACCTCCTGGGAAGTCCTCGTGTTGCATTCCTTTTATAATTATTTTTTGCGCCTTGTGACAAACATATCGCACGTGCGCGATATATATTAATCCCGTTATATTATTTTTGACGTTTGCGATATGTTTAAGCTCGATGCTCATTGCTTGCGCGTCTTGGGGCGGCTTTGTGGCGTGAAGAGCGCTTTCTGAAAGGGGTGGAAAAAACTCGTGTTGCTGCGGTATGGAGGGAGGGGTGGAAACCGTGGAAAACTCGTCTCCGTGATTGAGCGGGAGAGTAAGTAGTATAGGACATTATCCATTGTTAGGGAACGGTTGTAATGGTAGTGAGAATGTAGAATCGTCTTTGGAGCGGACCTGGGAGTGGCAAGCATAAGGGACGAAGACGGGGAAACATGTCGGATGCGATCATACCAGCACTAAAGCACCGGATCCCATCAGAACTCCGAAGTTAAGCGTGCTTGGGCGAGAGTAGTACTAGGATGGGTGACCTCCTGGGAAGTCCTCGTGTTGCATTCTTTTATAATTATTTTTTGCGCCTTGTGACAAACATATCGCACGTGCGCGATATATATTAATCCTGTTATATTATTTTTGACGTTTGCGATATGTTTAAGCTCGATGCTCATTGCTCGCGCGTCTTGGGGCGGCTTTGTGGCGCGAAGAGCGCTTTCTGAAAGGGGTGGAAAAAACTCGTGTTGCTGCGGTATGGAGGGAGGGGTGGAAACCGTGGAAAACTCGTCTCCGTGATTGAGCGGGAGAGTAAGTAGTATAGGACATTATCCATTGTTAGGGAACGGTTGTAATGGTAGTGAGAATGTAGAATCGTCTTTGGAGCGGACCTGGGAGTGGCAAGCATAAGGGACGAAGACGGGGAAACATGTTGGATGCGATCATACCAGCACTAAAGCACCGGATCCCATCAGAACTCCGAAGTTAAGCGTGCTTGGGCGAGAGTAGTACTAGGATGGGTGACCTC
>NW_021297303.1:0-1685 GCF_002162155.2 Triticum dicoccoides
ATCTCGCTCCTCGGAGCCTATTGAATAAATTACTTGAGTCGTAGAGTCATGTTGTGATGCCATGTTGTGTTTGCACATATCGAGCATATTGTGTGTATGTTATTGAAATGCTTGGTATGTGTGGGATCTGACTATCTAGTTGTTTATCTTTAGTAGCCTCTCTTATCGGGAAATGTCTCCTAGTGTTTCCACCGAGCCATGGTAGCTTGCTACTGCTCCGGAACACTTAGGCTGGCCGGCATGTGTCCTTCTTCGTTCCTGTGTCTGTCCCTTCGGGGAAATGTCACGCGATGAATACCGGAGTCCTGTTAGCCCGCTACAGCCCGGTTCAGCGGAGTCCTGCTAGCCCAGTGCTACAGCCTGGATTCACTCGCTGATGACCGACACGTTCGATGCTGGGTCATGGATGCCTGTCCCTGTAAGTCTGTGCCACTTTGGGTTTACGACTAGCCATGTCAGCCCCGGGCTCCTTATCATATGGATGCTAGCGACACTGTCATATACGTGTGCCAAAAGGCGCAAACGGTCCCGGGCAAAGGTAAGGCGACACCCGTGGGAATACCGTGCGTGAGGCCGCAAAGTGATATGAGGTGTTACATGCTAGATCGATGTGGCATTGAGTCGGGGTCCTGACAGCGTTGGTATCAGAGCTTGACTGCCTGTAGGATTACCAAGCCAAACTGGTCGAAGTTGAGTCTGGAAATTCTTTAGTTATATAAGGGAATTGATTGTGGGATGGAACGTAAGGCTCTTTTTACTCCTTATACCTCATGGCCTTCTGATCTGAGTCATCATCTTCTCTTCTACGGGGATTAAGAACTAGGCTATCTCTTCTTTCTATCAGGATCACGTCTTACTAATCCGTAGACTTATAAGATTGTTGATTCAAGCCTCAGTTCAGTTCCTACTATCTTCTGTATGTTAACTGTTGATCTCGAAACCTTGATATTGTGCTTCTGAGTGGTTATGCCACCATTTTTGTGAATGTCTCAAATCTTTTCTGAGCATTTATAGCCGTTATGCTGTCCGAGTCATTCCAGGTTTCTAAATAGTCTGATGCATTTGCAAAATCCTTTTCCTCTGGTTTCGATGCTCCTTTATGCCAGCTCAATCACACTAATTGTTGAGTTGAGGTATTCTACTACCTCGACCTTTATGTTGGAATAATTATTATGACCCTAGGTGTCTTAGGGGATCATCTAGTAATTTAGCCATGATTTGTGTTTCCAGTGTGATGATTCTGGCCATCATTCGCGTAAGCATCCCTTGATGCCACTTAGTTAGTAGGTATTCCATTCCGGGCTTCTTGAACCCGAGATTCACCCTACTTACTTCATGTTGATAGTTTTGCTCGTTCCTTTAGGATATTAGTAACTTTGTGGTAGTCCTCGAAGTCCGTGGTATCTTCTTCTTCCAAATACCATGAACTACTTATGGCAGAAGTTCCTCGTTGAACTGAAATATCACAACAGGATTGTTCTTGATGAGTTCTCCATTATATATTGTGACTCTGCCAGTTCTACCTTTCTGCATGGGTTATCCGGAAGAAATATGTGGACTTGGTTCGACATACTAATCTATGCATCCACAACTCAGAAAATTATATGTTCCTTTGAGATGTTCTCTTTAGTTGCCTTCTGACCCTCGTCTATCAATTGATAGTCAAGAGTATGCGTGCGTTCGTT
>NW_021297304.1:0-1105 GCF_002162155.2 Triticum dicoccoides
TTTGACAGTCCCGAAAGGTTACTAAGAGCAGGCCAATCGTTGATGGTTACGAAAAGCAACGCTCGTAGGTCAAATTCCTCTTGTTTGTGCTCATCCCACACACGGACACCACCCCACAGCTGTAAAAGTTCATCAACTAATGGCCTTAGGTACACATCGATGTCGTTGCCGGGTTGCTTCGGACCTTGGATGAGCACTGGCATCATAATGAACTTCCGCTTCATGCACAACCAAGGAGGAAGGTTGTAGATGCATAGAGTCACGGGCCAGGTGCTATGGCTGGAGCTCTGCTCGCCAAAAGGATTCATGCCATCCATACTTAGAGCAAATCTTATGTTCCTTGCGTCAGCTGCAAAATCTTTGAACCATCTGTCGATCTTTCTCCATTGCGTTCCATCTGCGGTGTGTCTCAACTCCCCGTCCGACTTACGGTCCTCTTTGTGCCATCACAACAACTTGGCATGCTCTTTGTTCCTGAACAGACGTTTCAACCGTGGTATTATAGGAGCATACCACATCACCTTGGCGGGAACCCTCTTCCTGGGTTTCTGGCCCTCAACATCGTCACCAGGGTCATCGCCTCTGATCTTATAACGCAATGCAGTGCATACCGGGCATTCATTCAAATTTTCGTATTCACCGCGGTAGAGGATGCAGTCGTTGATGCATGCATGTATCTTCAGAACCTCTAAACCTAGAGGGCAGACAACCTTCTTTGCTTCGTACGTACTGGCGGGCAACTCATTATCCTTTGGAAACATATTCTTCAACATTTTCAGCAAGTTTTCAAATGCCGAGTCAGCTACACCTGCCTCTGCCTTCCATTTCAGCAAATCCAGTGTGCAGCCCAGCTTTTTCAGACCATCATCGCATCCGGGGTACAGCGCCTTTCTGTGATCCTCTAACATGCGATCCAAATTCTCCCTCTCCTTTTCAGTTTCGCAGCGTCTCCGTGCATCAGCAATGGTCCGACCAAGATCATCAACGGGATCATCACGTGCCTCTTCTTCACCTTCCCCTTCACCTTCAGCATCCTCCATGAAAGTATCACCGAAATGAGCAAGATAGCTTTCATCGATGAAATCATCCCCTTCTTCATCTTCTT
>NW_021297305.1:0-903 GCF_002162155.2 Triticum dicoccoides
TCGAAGTATCAGAGTTTCATACGGAAACTCGTCTGTTACACTTATTTGAACTCCATTGTTTTTCTGTGTTCAAAATGCACCATTCAAAGCCAAATCATCAATTTACAACCCTTTCTGACTTCATTTGTTATTTTTCATGCATTTACTGATTATTTTGAGCTATAAGACCATGAAATTGAAAAGCATTTGAAATGAACTCTGAAAAGGTTCCAAGTAGGCATGGTATCATCATTTCACCCACATAGCATGTGCGAGAAAGTAGAGAGGGTTACGGCAAAAACTAGATGCACTTCGTGTACAAAACAGACAATTTCTTTCAAAGTATCAGGGTTTCATATGGAAACTCGTCTGTTACAAAGGGATTTCATTTTTTTAACTTATTTGAATTCCCTTGTTTTTCTGTGTTGAAATTGCACCATTCAAAGCCACATCCTCAATTTACAACCCTATCTGACTTCATTTGTTATTTTTCATGCATTTACTGATTATTTTGAGCTATAAGACCATGAAATTGAAAAGCATTTGAAATGAACTCTGAAAAGGTTCCAAGTTGGCATGGTATCATCATTTCACCCACATAGCATGTGCGAGAAAGTAGAGAGGGTTACGGCAAAAACTGGATGCACTTCGTGTACAAAACGGACAATCTCTTTCGAAGTATCAGAGTTTCATACGGAAACTCGTCTGTTACAGTTATTTGAACTCCATTGTTTTTCTGTGTTCATAATGCACAATTTAAAGCCAAATCATCAATTTACAACCCTTTCTGACTTCATTTGTTATTTTTCATGCATTTACTGATTATTTTGAGCTTTAAGACCATGAAATTGCAAAGCATTTGAAATGAACTCTGAAAAGGTTCCAAGTTGGCATGGTATCATCATTTCACCCACATAGCATGTG
>NW_021297306.1:0-578 GCF_002162155.2 Triticum dicoccoides
GCGAACTTGGACCCTTTTCAGAGTTCATTTCAAATGCTTTTCAATTTCATGGTTTTATAGCTCAAAATAATCAGTAAATGCATGAAAAATAACAAATGAAGTCAGATAGGGTTGTAAATTGAGATGTGGCTTTGAATGGTGCAATTTCAACACAGAAAAACAAGGGAATTCAAATAAGTTAAAAAAATGAAATCCCTTTGTAACAGACGAGTTTCCATATGAAACCCTGATACTTTGAAAGAAATTGTCTGTTTTGTACACGAAGTGCATCTAGTTTTTGCCGTAACCCTCTCTACTTTCTCGCACATGCTATGTGGGTGAAATGATGATACCATGCCTACTTGGAACCTTTTCAGAGTTCATTTCAAATGCTTTTCAATTTCATGATCTTATAGCTCAAAATAATCAGTAAATGCATGAAAAATAACAAATGAAGTCAGAAAGGGTTGTAAATTGATGATTTGGCTTTGAATGGTGCATTTTGAACACAGAAAAACAATGGAGTTCAAATAAGTGTAACAGACGAGTTTCCGTATGAAACTCTGATACTTCGACAGAGATTATCCGTTTTGTACACG
>NW_021297307.1:0-557 GCF_002162155.2 Triticum dicoccoides
CATCCAGACGAGGAGGGGAGAGGCAGGCAGGCAGGCGAGCTGGTGGCGTGGCGCGGTGGCGCGCGCGCGCCGGGCACACTCCCCTCCCTTTGTCGAGGACGAAGACGACAGAGGAGGAGGCGGGCTGGGCCGCCTGCTGGCTGGGCCGGCCAGCTACTGCTGGGCTGCACAGGGAGGAGCCCCAGGTAAGCTTCTCCTTCTTTATTTATTTTGTTTTCTAATTTCTGTCATTTGTTTTGATTTAAATAAAATATTAAATCAATTTATTACCTTATGCCAATTTTTGCAGGAGCTAGATATATTATTCCAGAGCTCCCCAACATGTGGCATAATTTTTGGACATATATTAATATATATAACTAATATATTTCCAATGCAAATAGTTATGCATTAATTCCAAATGCCCAAAATAAATACCTATGAGCTCTTAAAAATATTGGTTTGGTTTTTATCTCTGTCCAATATTTTCAGAGAGCAACATGAGCATTTTCTTGGACCCTTTTGGAGAAAATGCTCATGTTGGTCACTGAAACCAAAAGGGTCCAAGAAAATGCTCA
>NW_021297308.1:0-871 GCF_002162155.2 Triticum dicoccoides
ATACTTGAGCACCCTTGAGTTGTTCGAACAGCTCATTGATGTTGGGAAGTGGGTATTTGTTCTTGATGGTCTTCTTGTTTACTGGACGGTAATCAACACAAAGTCGACTCGATCCATCCTTCTTCTTCACAAAAAGAACACCACAACCCCACGGAGAAGTACTAGGCCGAATGAGACCCAATCTTTCTTGCTCATCGAGTTGTTTCTTCAGCTCCTTCAACTCTTCAGGGCCGAGCTTGTAAGGACGTTTGCACACAGGTTCCGTACCGGGCTCAAGTTCAATAACAAATTCAACCGGCCGGTTTGGAGGCATTCCTGGGAGCTCTTCTGGAAAGACGTCTTGATATTCGCAAACGACAGGAATCTGCGAAATAGCATCCAATTCACCCTTCTCATTGAGAGAAAACAATCGGATGGTATTATCTCGAGCGGCAAAGACAATGACACCCTCAGACGAATGAGTCAGTTGAATCTGCCTGGCTGCACAATCAAGCTGAGCTTTATGCTTAGAGAGCCAGTCCATCCCGAGAATAAGATCGATATCCGAGTTTCCAAGAACCATTGGAGAAGCAAGAAACTTGAAATCACCCATCAAGATTGAAATATCCGGCACCTCCATACTAGAACTCAGTCGCTTAGCTGGAGAGACGACTTGCATAGCTCTAGGTAATGCCTTAGTGCTAAAATTGTTCTCCGATGCAAATGGAAATGACATGAAGGAATGCGATGCACCAGAGTCAAAAAGAACTTTTGCAGGAATATCATTAACAAGAAGGTTACCCATAATGACATCTGAAGAATCCTCAGCCTGAGCTGCATTCAGCATATTGACCTTGGCGTGCTTGGGATTGTGCTTGACCACAGCTGTACT
>NW_021297309.1:0-1717 GCF_002162155.2 Triticum dicoccoides
GTTGTTTCTATAATCTGATCTCCTTGCAATCTTCTTCCTCTAGTTGAGTACCGATGCTCACGTCAGATCCCTTGTGGACCACCAGATCCTTTGTTGGATTTTATCTGACAACGCCCTTCATATTCAATAACCTTGTGAGCCTTTCCTCTGATACATAATGCCTTTGGTAAATTGTATCCTCTGCTTTCTTAACCATGCTCTGTCTTCGAGCTTGAGTTAATTACTTCTAAAGATTCTGGTATATGATTCTAAGATGCCCCGATGGGTTGAACCTATGCCTTCCTTAATAGGTGTGAACTCGAAAGTTTTCACGAGTCGTACTCTTCTGGTATTTTGCCAGATAAAATTTCAAAACTACAACTTCATTGAGCGCGAGAAGTGAATGAAAGGTTGTGCATTGGAGAAGTGGGAGTCGACCTTGAACTTTGTGTTCATGCCCATGGACACGATGTAGATCCTGTCATAGAAGCTTCTTGTAATAATAACTATTTCCTTGATAACTAACATATGGTATCTGTGAATTGATCCCTTGCAACCGTGGTTCCGACCATGATTGTTCTTCTTTGATCTCATTTCTCGGACAATTTAAAACAATTATCTCCTATGGATCAATACGCCAGTCCAACCTTTACTTTGATCTTGTGTCGAGTATTACCCCCCTGGTATCTCGAGATTATCATGGAACTGCATAACTTCTTATGAGTTCTTCATCAAGTGCTACCTTCCAACTAATTCCAATTTTTCACGGGCTCTGAGTTATTATACACTCAAAGACACCGATAACTGAACCGAGTCCGCAATACGGTTCAACAACTCTTCAGTAAGCTTCTATAAATATGAGTTTGTACCCGATCACGCCATTCCTAGCCTGTTTGGCTATATCATTGTCGTGATGATATTAACTGTGCTACCCGGTCCTTCTTCTCGGAGCACAATTTTCGACGATGAACTAACCTTACGTCGATCCTCATCGTCATACCATTTCGCCTTGAACAACAAGCTTGGTTTCGAGTTGTGTCGTACCCTTGGTTCCAATAACCTTTCACTTCATCATTACTTTGACTTGATGTCGTCGCCGATCGATTACATCTTCATGAACTCTCGTGACAAAGGTGTCGTGATCATCAACATTCTGAGCTCATCTAGGATATCAATTGAATTCATGATGAGAAATACCATCCTTGTCCCTCGATGATTTGAGTTATCATCGGCAACATTCTTGCCTCCCCCCCCCAACACAAACTTGTTCACAACTTGTGTTGTACCTTGGTTTCCTTGCTATCCAGCAATTGTTCTTCCTTACCTCGGAAGTATTACCATCTCTTTTTGTCAAGAATGTGGTGAGAATTTCACCACCTCTTAATAATTCTTGATATCATAATACTTCTTGCCATCTTCGTTCATTCCTTGGTCCCCGTATTGTTTTCAACCGGAATACCGACAATGGAGCTATGACGTGTGAATTCAAAACTTCTAACAACCCTATTGCTTTGAAGTGAATGGGCGATAGTTCATTCTAAGTCCTTCGCTAATTGAATCACCATTCTGACATTGGTCGTGCAACCCAACCCATATTTCGGGCGCACCTTTCAACCAATGTTTAATTGTGTATGTTTTCCTCGAGCATACTTCCTTATATCATTTGATCTGACAAATGTTATCTCCTTGTTCACTTAATGGTGGAAATCCATCTTTTGGGAATCTCGGTGAATTGCCG
>NW_021297310.1:0-1255 GCF_002162155.2 Triticum dicoccoides
ACTAAACGCTAAAAACGTCTAAAAAACGTCCAAAAACTCTATTTTCCCTTTGGAATTTTGTGATTTTAAAAAATTGTCGAAACGGAAAACTTGTTGCATTTAAGTGTTGTATGAACTTTATGTATGAATTTGTATTAATTTGGTCTATTCGGTGTTGTGTAATGAAGATGAGCCGGCAATGGATGTAAGATGACCGATGCTCTCCCCAGTTCGTTGAGGGCGTGCATACTTTTCTGCTTGCGGCTGAGGCAAACAAGCGGGCGGATGGTTTTATGCCTTGTCCATGTGCTGGCTGTAAGAGTGGTCGCAATTACTCTACGTCGAGAACCATTCACGTCCACCTGTTTGAGTCCGGTTTCATGCCCCACTATAATGTTTGGACCAAGCACGGAGAAAGAGGGGTTATGATGGAAGACAATGAAGAAGAAGAGGACGACGACAACTATCCTGGCCATGGGTTCCCTGAATACGATGATACAAGAATGGGGGAAGAAGCTGAGCCGGTAATGCGGGAAGAATCTGAAGAAGAGGCATCAGATGAGCCCATTGATGATCTAGGTCAGGCCATTGCCGATGCAAAGAGAAACTGCGCAAGTGATTTGGAGAAGAAGAAGTTGCAGCGCATGTTAGAGGATCACAAAAAATTGTTGTACCCGAATTGCATAGGTGACAAGAAAAAGCTTGGCACCACACTGGAATTGCTGCAATGGAAGGCAGAGAATGGTGTATCTGACAAGGGATTTGGAAAGTTGCTGGTAATGACAAAGGATATGCTTCCAAAGGACAACGAATTGCCCAAGAGTACGTACGAAGCAAAGAACACTGTCTGCCCTCTAGGGTTAGAGGTGCAGAAGATACATGCATGCCCTAATGATTGCATCCTCTACCGCGGTGAGTACGAGGATTTGAACGCTTGCCCGGTATGTGGTGCATTGCGCTTGAATCAGTTGTTTGACCGGTTTGACAAGATTTAACCAAAATTCAAAAAAACATAAATTAGAGCATATCTTTTTTTCCTTTTACAATTTTGTCATTTCAAAAATTGTCCTAAACCCTAAACCCGGGACTTAAAACGTCGGAAACTCTATGCTAAACAGTAAAAACTAAGGGCTTAAACCATAAAACCTAACCCTAAACTCTGAAATCTAAACCCTAGCACTAAACGCTAAAAACGTCTAAAAAACGTCCAAAAACTCTATTTTCCCTTTGGAATTTTGTGATTTTAAAAAATTGTCGAAACGGAAAACTTGTTGCA
>NW_021297311.1:0-1487 GCF_002162155.2 Triticum dicoccoides
GCTCCTCACGGATTCCTTTCTACCTTGGTGGCGAAACCTACCCTTGTGGATCTTATCATAGAAGCCCAGAAGCATGATACGGGGATTACCCGGATCAAGAGAAACATTGCCAAGGGTATTGCTGGTAGTTTCTCTATAGATGATCGAGGTGTTGTTTTCTTTGGGAACCGCCTGGTGGTCCCCAAGAAGCAACATCTTCGACAACTGATTCTTAAGGAGGCGCATGAATCTCCTCTCACGATTCATCCCGGTAGTACTAAGATGTATCAGGATCTACGCCAGAGGTTCTGGTGGACTAGGATGAAGAGAGAAATCGCTGAGTTCATTGCTAACTGTGACGTTTGTCGTCGCGTTAAGGCAGAGCATCAAAGGCCTGCTGGCACCCTTCAGCCTTTAGCTATTCCTGAGTGGAAATGGGATAAAGTTGGTATGGACTTCATTACCGGCTTTCCCAGGACCAAGAAAGGGAATAACACTATCTTCGTAGTCGTTGATCGTCTTTCCAAAGTGGCTCACTTCCTTCCTGTTCGGGAAAGTATCACTGCTGGTCAGCTTGCTGACTTATATATTTCTCGAATAGTGTCACTTCATGGTGTTCCACTAGAGATCAATTCAGACCGCGGCAGTCTTTTCACTTCTCATTTTTGGGAGAGTTTCCAAACTGCCATGGGAACCCATCTTTCTTTCAGTACCGCTTTCCACCCTCAATCAAGTGGTCAGGTGGAACGGGTCAATCAAATTCTCGAAGACATGCTTAGAGCTTGCGTTATCTCCTTCGGTATGGATTGGGAGAAATGTCTTCCTTTCGCCGAGTTTGCTTATAACAACAACTACCAATCCAGCCTCAAGAAAGCTCCTTTTGAGGTTCTCTATGGACGAAGATGTCGAACACCTTTGAACTGGTCAGAAACCGGTGAAAGACAATTCTTTGGACCGGACATAATCCAGGAGGCAGAAGAGCAAGTTCGCATCATTCGTGAGAATTTGAAAACAGCCCAGTCTCGTCAGAAAAGCCAGTACGATCGTCATCATAAGGATATGACTTATGAAATTGGCGACCAAGCTTACCTTCGGGTTACTCCTTTGAAGGGTACCCATCGTTTCGGTATCAAGGGCAAGTTGGCTCCTCGTTACATTGGTCCCTTTCGCATTCTCGCCAAACGAGGAGAGGTTGCCTACCAATTGGAACTACCCCCACATCTTTCTCGAGTTCATGATGTCTTCCACGTCTCTCAACTCAGGCGTTGCTTCTCGGATCCTATCCGTGGAGTGGACCACGAAACGCTTGATCTCCAAGATAACCTCACCTACCGAGAGTACCCGGTACGCATTCTTGATCAAGCAGAGCGTGTCACTCGACGTCAGAACATCAAGTTTCTCAAAGTTCAGTGGTCTCATCATTCCGAGAGAGAAGCTACTTGGGAGCGAGAAGATCGTCTTCGACTGGAGTACCCCACTTTCTTTCCGTCGACCCCTGAATCTCGAGA
>NW_021297312.1:0-996 GCF_002162155.2 Triticum dicoccoides
AAAAATTGGGGAGAATGTTGTTTGGGGTCCAGAGCAAGAAGTATCACTGTTGCGGTTTGATGATTGGAAAGGAGAGTATGTGAGAATGGAAGATGGTGAACAGATTGTTGATGAAATCGATCGGCAAAACGGCTGGACAAGCAAACGAGCTAATTTTTTTGCTGAGCTGGTTGATCTGAATATTTTTTCGAAGGTTGGATATGTGCCATCACAATTGGCTGCGCAGATGGTAGATGATGATTGGGCTACACAGAGGCCATTGATTCCCATGTGTACTGAACTTACAGTAATAGCCGAAGAGGGACAGGTGACTGGAATTGAAACTGAAACTGCAGCAACTGTTGATTGGAATGTAGTTGAATTAGATGAGCCTACTGATTTGGTCATTGCACCAATGCCTGACATTGAGATGGCCAAACTTTTTGGCATTCCAGTCGATGACAGAGATAAGCAGGAGAGGGGAGAATCTAGTTTGCCTGCTAATGGTGATGAAGATGTAGTGGACAATTGATGGAACAAGCTACAGATGAAGTAGATGATGCACATGATGATGAGCTGGTGCATGTGTATGACAAAGAAAACCCTGTCATTGAAGTAGGCAAGTTCTTCCCAAGCATGAAGGAGTTTAGGATGTGTTTCAAGACTTATGCAGTGAAACATGAGTTTGATGCCAAGACTGTTTGGACTGATAGAAAGAAGTTTTATGCGAGGTGCAGAGGATTTGATGGTAGTGTCAAGCCTTGCAAGTGGTACATATCTGCTAGACTGCAACCTGATGGAAGTACTGTCAGGGTTAACCAAATCCCCAATCAACATACTTGTATTACAAGTTCACAGAGAGTATCAACCATGACATCACAACTTTGGGTTGCAGAAAAGATCACCCCAATTTTAGCCAAAACACCAAACACTACTGCCAAGAAACTCAAAGTAGACTTGGAAAAGATGTACCCCATTAAACTGAAATATACCACAGTGTGGAAGGCAAAACAAAGG
>NW_021297313.1:0-726 GCF_002162155.2 Triticum dicoccoides
GTTCAGTCATCATTTGCTGAAACTTATCATGAAGCTCCTTGTTCGATAAATTCTCCCAGTCAATCTCGTCGGCTTGTGATCCTGGCATGGTTAGCAGCAATAGAAACACACAAGAATATGATCCTACAGACTACGAACAAGTGGTGGTGGTGGGTGTCACAAATCCGTCAAGCAAATCTCAAATTCTTACCAGTTCTTACCCAGCAGCAGGCGGTGATCGGCAACCGTTGTAGTCAAAAACTCTCAAAGCTTGGATAGAGCGATTACCAGGGAGAGTCAAACGCACGGCGTAGATGTATGTGGAGCTGGGAAGGCTTATAATATGGTAGCAAAAAGGGTCAGCAATAATCAATTCAGAGATGCAAAGTTGAATAAACGCTCAACGACGGTACTGTGCTGGTCCTAGGCTAGACTGTGCTAGAGACGCGAGCCTAGAACACTAACAAAATCACGACGCGGCACGTAAACAAGGGAAAAGCACACTCTGAATTTTTTTTTCGCTCTTTTTTTTTGGCGCTCTTTTTTTTTTGCGCTGCTTTTTTTTTTGCGAAAAATCACTATAATGGCGAGTGTCTCAAAACTCTTCCTAGCTCAAACTGACAGGATGGGCACGAAATTTTTTTCGACCAATTTTTTTTTTTTCGACTGCCCGGACCCAAAAACTGGAAACGGGTCAAAAAAAACTTCCTATAATGGCACCTGTCTCAAAACACTCAGAAACACCTA
>NW_021297314.1:0-1053 GCF_002162155.2 Triticum dicoccoides
TCTTATTCTTCTCCTGTTTTGCTTTATTAGCTCTATTAATATCATCTTTCAAAATGGAATCAGGAGTCATAGGAAGCAAAGTAATATTTTTATCCTTATGAACAAGAGTATACTGATTGTTTCTACCATGGTGTACAGAATTTTTATCAAATTGCCATGGTCTACCAAGTAATAAGGAACATGCTTGCATAGGTACCACATCACAATCAACATAATCAGCATATGTAGAGATACTAAAATGCACACGAACAGTACGTGTTACCTTAACCTTGCCGCTGTTGTTGAACCATTGGATGTAGTAAGGATGTGGATGTGGTCTTGTGGTGAGAGAAAGCTTCTCCACCATCTCCATGCTAGCCAAGTTGTTGCAGCTCCATCCGTCTATTATGACGCGCACAGAACGTTCCTTCACAACTCCCTTGGTATGGAACAAATTGTGCCTCTGATTTTGCTAAGCTTGTGTGACCTGCACACTCAAAACACGTTGAGCAACTAAACATTCATACCTGTCAGCGTCTTCAGGAGCCATGTATTGCGTCTCATGATCAGAATCATCTCCACCATGTTCTTCACGTGTAATAAGAGCCAATGTCTCCTCATCATAGTCACTAGCGGACTCATATCCACCACCCTCGGTAGCAATCATCACACGCGGAGATTTGCATTCTCTCACATAATGACCTCCTCCCTTACAACGACGACAAATAATATCACTTGTGTGCCCTGTTGATGCCCTGGAAGAAGAAGAACTCTGTGCAGGCCCGGCAGGTGCGCTCTTGGCAGATAATGGTGGTTGTTCCTGTTTTCTTGTATCACGGCTGTAGGAGGCACCTGATTGAGGTGCTGGTGCAGTTGAAGTAGAAGATGCACGCGGTGTCCATGATGAAGGTCGGCCTGCAGAAAAGTTAGTTCGCGCCAATGCTTGTCGATCCTGCACTTCACGTTCAGCTTTACAAGCAAGATGGAATAAACGAGTGATATTAGTATACTCCTTATAGTCTAGAATGGTCTGAATCTCTCTATTTAATCCACCCAGAAAACGTGCAAGCATAG
>NW_021297315.1:0-1128 GCF_002162155.2 Triticum dicoccoides
CTTGGAGTATTACATATTTTATATCGAGATTGTTATAGGAATTGCACACCATCCTATGAACTCTTGGTACAGTGATACTTCTTGCCATCATTGTTCATTCCTCGGTTCCTGTGTTATTGTAACCGGAATGCCGACAAATGAATCATGGCGTGTGAAATCAATACTCCTAGCAACCTTGTTGCTTGGTAGTTAAAGGATAATAATTTCATTCTTAGCATGTTGGTTAGTGAATCATCATTCTAAGATTGATCGTGCTACCTAGTCCATTCTCCTGGTTCACTCCTCGATCGATGAGTTAGGATTATTTCAAATCCTTGCCCTACTGATCATATCGTCTTGCCCTGGAAAGCAAGATTGTTCTCAAGCTTAGTAACATACCGGTGGTTTGTGATTTTCCGAAGATCTTCTCGGAAGTATTACCAGGTTGTCACCTAACCGCTGTGTTGAGCTTGTGATCAAGTTGGGTTCTTGTGAACCACCCTCTCTCCAAGATCGGTGTTAGATATCCCTGAGCTAGTTGGTTAAGCTAGACAACAACTTGGAGAGTTGGAAGATAAAATCTTGCCTGACTTAGTTCGTTCCAAAGGGATATTCTTGTGTAGTGTGTGTTGAAGAAAGATGATATCTTCATCGATTGGTCCCTGTGATCAGTTATCAATCCTTTTATTTGAGTGTGGGCCATCATCAAGTCAAATCAGTACCAACGATGCTCGTAATGTTGTCTTATTCGTGGTTGATCCCTCGAGCATACACCATTACATCTTTGGTCTGACCAATGCTATCACCGTGTTCACTTAACTATGGAATTCCTTTTAAAAGGAAACCCGGATGAATTGTTGTTGAGCCCATTGACAACATCCTTATCTCCTCCATGATTTTGTTGAACATTAAGCTAGTGTTGGAAACTTTTGAAAGCATTTGTTCATGCTAGTTCATGAAGCATATGTTCGGATGTAAGAAGTGACTTCCTCCAGTTCATGTGCATTTGATGCAAGTTGCCGCCATGGATTCGAGAAAGTCAATGTTGTTTCCTTTGGAATCATCCCAAATCAGTCATGCACACGTGCGAAGAATTCTGTGGTTTGAAGACTTGCAACCTTCAATCTATATGTACCCCTAGCACACCAA
>NW_021297316.1:0-3537 GCF_002162155.2 Triticum dicoccoides
CCCCCCCCCCTTCCTTCCTCCCTCTCTCCCCCTTCCTTCACTCCTAGTCCAACTAGGGAAGGGGGGATCCTACTCCCGGTGGGAGTAAGACTCCTCCAGGGCGCGCCATAGAGGGCCAGCCCTCCCCCTCCTCCTCTCCTTTATATATGGGGCAGGGGGCACCCCATAGACACACAAGTTGACATTGTTTAGCCGTGTGCGGTGCCCCCCTCCACAGTTACACAGCTTGGTCATATCATCGTAGTGCTTAGGCGAAGCCTTGCGCCGGTAACTTCATCATCACCGTCACCATGCTGTCGTGCTGACGAAACTCTCCCTTGGCCTCAACTGGATCAAGAGTACGAGGGACGTCCCTGAGCTGAACGTGTGCTGATCGCGAAGGTGTCGTACGTTCGGTGCTAAGATCGGTCGGATCATGAAGGCGTACGACTACATCAACCGCATTGTCATAACACTTCCGCTTTCGGTCTAAGAGGGTACGTGGTGTCACGACCAGTTTTCCGGGTATTACATTCCAGAAAATGGCCATTGTGCTCACCAGCCCCAGGATTACTGTTAGCTGATGAGACACTGACTTGATACAGAATTTCCAAGCAAAATACAAAATATGTAGTACAAGACCATTCTGGCCTATGAGTACAACAAGTGATTTCTAGAGGTTGATGGCGGAAGTGGTTTGTGGATCATCGGTGTCTATGGGACTCCATTTCCCAACAGGAACAGCTGACCAGGTTAACTCCTATCTTCGCGAGGCTGCTATCACCGTTGCTTAGTTTCCGGGGCTGTCATCACGTCGCTTGTCAGGACCCCGACTCGATGCCACATCGATCTAGCATGTAACACCTCATATCACTTTGCGGCCTCACGCACGGTATTCCCACGGGTGTCGCCTTACCTTTTCCCGGGACCGTTTGCGCCTTTTGGCACACGTATATGATAGTGTCGCTAGCGTCCATATGATAAGGAGCCCGGGCTGACATGGCTAGTCGTAAACCCAAAGTGGCACAAACTTACAAGGACAGGCATCCATGACCCAGCATCGAACGTGTCGGTCATCAGCGAGTGAATCCAGGCTGTAGCACTGGGCTAGCAGGACTCCGGTGAACCGGGCTGTAGCGGGCTAACAGGACTCCGGTATTCATCGCGTGACATTTCCTCGAAGGAACAGACACAGGAACGAAGAAGGACACATGCCGGCCAACCTAAGTGTTCCAGAGCAGTAGCAAGCTACCATGGCTCGGTGGAAACACTAGGAGACATTTCCCGGTAAGAGGGGCTACTAAGGATAAACAACTAGATAGTCAGATCCCACACATACCAAGCATTTCAATAACATACACACAATATGCTCGATATGTGCAAATACAACATGGCATCACAACATGACTCTACGACTCAAGTATTTATTCAATAGGCTCCGAGGAGCAAGATATTACAAACATGGGTCTCAAGACCCAACATTCAGAGCATACAGATCAAAACGCAAGCGGAAGCTAACATGTCTGAGTACAGACATGTATAAATGGAAGAGGCTGAGAAGCCTGACTATCTACCAGATCCTGCCAAGGCCACAAGATCGTAGCTGAGGTAACAAGCTAAACGTCGAAGTCCACGCGGAACTACTAGTGAGACTGAAGTCTCTCTGCAAAAACATAAAATAGGCAAACGTGAGTACAAATGTACCCAGCAAGACTTGCATCAGAACTAACTACATATGCATCATTATCAACAAAGGGGATGGTGGGGTTTAACTGCAGCAAGCCAGCTTTGACTCGGTGGCTATCCTGATCTACTATTGCAAGTAACTCTTTTGAGGTGGCGCACATGAGTCCACATATTCACCAACCAATACACCACTATGGATCCGCTCCTGTCTCCCTACGAGAATGCCATCCATAGCACTCACGCTTATCGTGCGTATTTTAGAGTATCCACTTTCACTTGTCTATGAACTGTACAGGCAACCCAGAAGTCCTTTTCCGCGGACACGGCTATTCGAATAGATGATGTTAACCCTGCAGGGGTGTACTTCTTCACACACGCTCTCACCACTTACCGCCGTTTACACGACATGTACTCGGCAACCTTCAAGCGGAAGCCCAACGTGGGTGTCGGCCACGGCCTACCTAAACATTCAAGTCTCTAGTCCAGGTTTATCGCCTATTCGGGTTCCATCCATGAGGAGATCCGGCCGGGGTTTCGCTCACAGCCCCAAACGATGTGAACAGGGTTCCGAGACACCAAACGGGCGCCCGGTATACCCGGCCACATGCCTACCGCATCACAGCCCACCCCTCCGGTCAGCGCTGCCCATGGCCTCCAGCATACTACAAACACCAGAAACTACTTGCAACTCCTGGACAGAGGACAAGGGTGATTAAGAAGCCGAGAGGGTCCATTGGTTTCGGGCCCAATGCGTGGTAGTAGCTGAATCATGGATCACAAACACAGAACTCAGTTCCTGAGGACGGCTACAATGAGACAACCCACCATGTACTCCTACATGACCTCTCACCGCTACCTTTACCAAATCGCGTTCACACACTTAGCTCACACACAGTAGGACATGTTCACACACCTCTGATTCATCCCGGATGAATCAGACCTGACACAACTCTAAGAAATAGCAGGCATGACAAACAAGCATGAATGAGTAGGCACAACAGGGCTCAAACAACTCCTACTCATGCTAGTGGGTTTCATCTATTTACTGTGGCAATGACAGGCCATGCAAAGGATAAAGGGTTCAGCTACCGCAGCAAGTAACAGTTGAATCGTTGTTGTCCTAATGCAGTAAAAGAGAGCAGGAGCGAGAGAGTGGGATTGTATAGGAATGAACAAGGGGGTTTTGCTTGCCTGGCACTTCCGAAGATAATATAGTTCTTCATCGGTGTCATCGAACTCATCGTCGGTACGTCGTCTACTGAGAGGGGACAATTACTGGCAAACAAGGAAGAACACAATCAATGCAATGCGACAATATTATGCATGAATGTGACATGGCAAATATGATGTGATTTGAGCTAATGCAACTAGCAGCAGGTTAAATGAAGTTGGTTTGAACCCTAGGCTCAAATTCAAACTCCACATGTAGTTATTTAAATGCCATTCATTTTATTTGTCCTAGTCAGTAGTCATAAGTTGTTCTAACATGCATGAAAATGGTACAGATGGATAGATTGGATTTTTCTGATCATTTTTCATATATAATTTATCTCATTTGGAGCTACGGTTGAATTTATATGATTTTTAGAAGTTTGGGGTATTTTCTGAAATTTCCTGAATTAAAATAAATCCAGAAGTCGAATTAATGCGTCAGCATGACGTCACTGTGATGTCAGTAGTCAACTGGGTCGGCCAGGTCAAACCTGACCAGTGGGACCCATACGTCAGCATCCCAGGCTGGTTTAGGTGGATGACATGTAGGACCAGTCAAAGCTGACTTGGCCAAGGTCAAACTGGCATGTGGGGTCCATGGTATTAACACTAATTTAACAGAAAAATATACTAATCCTAATTAAGCACAGGGGCCCACAT
>NW_021297317.1:0-2389 GCF_002162155.2 Triticum dicoccoides
AGCGCCGGCTCGGGAGGTCCTCCGGCCCTTCTTCCTGCCTGTCGTATTGTCCGCTGACCCGACCTGCCGCCGCCGACATCCCAGCGACCCTCAGGTATAAGTTCTTCGAAAGCGGCCTTGCTCTACTGCCCCAGCTCCCCACATGTCTGCATGTGCATCTTTTTCTACTCCCATCAGCTCCTCCAAAGCCACCTAAATTTTTAGTATTATTAGAGGCAAAGCTACTTCATGCATTCGAATCTAGGGCTTTGTTCAAACAACGAAGAAAGGGGGGAAAGTTGTAGAATGAATCTAGGACTTGATTCAAAGAGGAAATAATATGGTGAAAGTAGTAGAGACCGGATACCCAACCCGTCTCTTGGCTGAAAAGGGAAATAATGGGAAAACGCAGTACAAACTAGATAAGGAACATATCTATTATTGGTTGAAAAAAGGATAGAAAGTGGCGGCTGGTGGACAAGTCAACATAGTATGTACAGGATTAGATTTGCTGCCCTCACATAGTAAAAGGTCTCCAGGATTAGAATTGCTGCCCTCACATAGTAAAAGGTCTCAGGATTAGATTTGCTGCCCTCACATAGTAAAAGGTCTCCAGGATTAGATTTTCTGCCCTCACATAGTAAAAGGTCTCCAGGATTAGATTTTCTGCCCTCACATAGTACAAGGTCTCCAGGATTAGGTTTGCTGCCCTCACATAGCATGAACAAACTCGGCATCACCACTTTATGCCTCCTTGTAGGTACATTGTGCTGATGCGTCCACTGTCGCATGTCCTTATACCAACATTTTGCTGTTGTTAATGTAAGGGTGCATGTAAAATGAAGCGATCACACTATTACCTTAGGGACATGTCTAACTAGTGTTATTGTTAATCTAATGCCTCCAGTGATAAGATGCAATTAAACTGTGTTACAAATGGCACTCCTGCTGTTTTCCCCAGTATGATAAGTAAGTTGCTCCTTTACGCTGCTGAGTGTCCTGGTGTCCCCATGGTCCATGCCCTTAAACCAACTCTTTAGCTGCTGTTGATTTACTGTGTCTGGTAAACAAGCAATGCCACCATTAAAGTAATCCCATATTTGAGGAATCTCATTGTTGATCCTAATGCTTCTGGTAACATGAAGCATTGCTGACGTTTTAAAATTTCTAATATCCTTGTGTGATTACCATGAACATAATTAAGATGCTTCTTTTCATTTTGTATATGTTTCGTATATTCTTATTGACCAGCAACTGTTTACTTTCTATCTTTTTGTGCAGATAGGGATATCCATTTCACCTTGTTGCTATTGTGACCTTTTGGTGAACTGCACAAAACACATTTTTTTGGAATGAGTGTCTTGTGTAGTTCAACTAAAATGTCACATGGGCAACATCTCTCGATTTTGGTGGAACTACACAAAATGGTGATTGGAGTTTCCAAAATCTCCGTCAAGTTCTGCTGGTAATCTCGTGCAACATTCTATTAGCCTTTGCAAGATGAGTCGTCACTGTCACCACAATGGCACTTTATTTTAGTGGAACTGCACAAAAGGATAAGAAAATTATAGTTGCACATTACATGAGCCGGACAGCCAACCTTAATGTTCCTCAATTTTAGTGCAACTACTAAAGAAGAACCTGCCAGCTCAAGAGAGCAAGTACTTCTTGCTAGCTGAATGATGCAATCTTTGCTTCATTTCAGGTGAACTGCAGAAGCAGGCGCATGAATTGAATCATGAAACTCTAGGCAGGCCTCATCCAAGTGGATCTGTAGGTTGAGTTCAAGGAGGCCACTATTAAAGTGAAATCATGCTCTCCTTGTTTGTGCTGTGCAAACAGGAATACTCAACTACAGATGTTGTGACGGTCAAGAGCATTCGCCAAGTTCATCGATTGTATGACATGGCTAGACAAGATGGATTTAATCCCGATATTCACTTTATCAAAAGGCTCTAATGGGTTGGTTCTGAATCTTGCAAGCTGGGAATCAATGAGATGTGTAGGCATCTTTGTTGTACTTATTATTTGAATCTTATTTGTTGGTTCTGAATCTTGCAAGCTGGGAATCAATGAGATGTGTAGGCATGTTTGTTGTACTTGTTATTTGGATCTTATTTGTTGGTTCTGAATCTTGCAAGCTGGGAAACACGACATGATGATGCAGAGGACAACAACCATAACAAACAGTTCAAACTTGGTAGTATTATCTTTGTGAAAGTGGGACAATGTGATGATCGTGTGCGTCCTGAGAATAATAATTGTAATTGTCGTGCATGTTGATCCTGTGGCACTGATAGAATGAGCCAATGCATTGGTTGTTTTAAGTACAAATTTTTATTAAAACTAATTAAATTTAAGTAAAGTGACCACTAACTCCTGTTATTACAGTACCAATACAGACTTGCTC
>NW_021297318.1:0-970 GCF_002162155.2 Triticum dicoccoides
TTTTTATTGCTCTACGTGATGCACGTTTGTTCGGTAACCTTGGGAAGTGCACCTTTTGCACCGAACGAGTATCTTTTCTTGGCTATGTTGTTACTCCACAGGGAATTGAAGTTGATAAAGCCAAGATTGAAGCTATTGAGAGTTGGCCGCAGCCCAAAACGGTCACACAAGTGAGGAGTTTTCTTGGCCTCGCTGGATTCTATAGGCGTTTTGTGAGAGATTTTAGCACCATTGCTGCACCTCTCAATGAGCTTACAAAGAAAGATGTGCCTTTTCTTTGGGGTATCGCACAGGAAGAAGCCTTCACGGTATTGAAAGATAAGTTGACACATGCTCCTTTACTCCAACTTCCTGATTTTAATAAGACTTTTGAGCTTGAATGTGATGCTAGTGGAATTGGATTAGGAGGTGTGTTATTACAAGATGGCAAACCTGTTGCATACTTTTCTGAAAAATTGAGTGGGCCTTGTCTGAATTATTCTACTTATGATAAAGAATATATGCTCTTGTTCGGACTTTAGAAACATGGCAACATTATTTATGGCCCAAAGAATTTGTTATACATTCTGATCATGAATCTTTGAAACATATTAAAAGTCAAGCTAAACTGAATCGTAGACATGCTAAATGGGTTGAATTCATTGAGACTTTCCCTTATGTCATTAAACACAAGAAGGGAAAAGAAAATGTTACTGCTGATGCATTGTCTCGTCGCTATACTATGCTTTCACAACTTGACTTCAAAATATTTGGTTTGGAGACCATCAAAGATCAATATGTGCATGATGCTGATTTTAAAGATGTAATGCAGAATTGTAAAGAAGGAAGAATGTGGAACAAGTTTGTCGTTAACGATGGATTTGTGTTTCGTGCTAACAAGCTATGCATTCCAGCTAGCTCCGTTCGTCTTTTGTTGTTGCAGGAGGCGCATGGAGGAGGATTAATGGGACACTTTGGCGTGAAGAAGACG
>NW_021297319.1:0-1222 GCF_002162155.2 Triticum dicoccoides
CATTCACTTTAAATAGGGCTCCGTCGAAATCCGTTGAGACGACACCGTATGAATTGTGGTTTGGGAAGAAACCTAAGCTGTCGTTTCTAAAAGTTTGGGGATGCGATGCTTATGTCAAGAAACTTCAACCTGAAAAGCTCGAACCCAAATCGGAAAAATGCGTCTTCATAGGATACCCAAAAGAAACTATTGGGTACACCTTCTACCTCAGATCCGAAGGCAAGATCTTTGTTGCCAAGAATGGGTCCTTTCTGGAGAAAGAGTTTCTCTCGAAAGAAGTAAGTGGGAGGAAAGTAGAGCTTGATGAAGTATTACCTCTTGAACCGGAAAAAGGCGCAACTCAAGAAAATGTTCCTGAGGTGCCTGCACCGACTAGAGAGGAAGTTAATGACAATGATCAAGATACTTCTGATCAAGCCCCTACTGAAATTCGAAGGTCCACAAGGACACGTTCCGCACAAGAGTGGTACGGCAACCCTGTCTTGGAAATCATGCTGTTAGACAACGGTGAACCTTCGAACTATGAAGAAGCGATGGCGGGCCCGGATTCCGACAAATGGCTAGAAGCCATGAAATCCGAGATAGGATCCATGTATGAAAACAAAGTATGGACTTTGACTGACTTGCCCATTGAGCGGCAAGCCATAGAAAATAAATGGATCTTTAAGAGGAAGACAGACGCGGATGGTAATGTGACCATCTATAAAGCTCGGCTTGTCGCTAAGGGTTATCGACAAGTTCAAGGGGTTGACTACGATGAGACTTTCTCACCGGTAGCGAAGCTGAAGTCCGTCCGAATCATGTTAGCAATTGCCGCATTCTATGATTACGAAATATGGCAAATGGACGTCAAAACGTCATTCCTTAATGGTTTCCTTAAGGAAGAATTGTATATGATACAGCCGGAAGGTTTTGTCGATCCTAAGAATGCTGACAAAGTGTGCAAGCTCCAACGCTCGATTTATGGGCTGGTGCAAGCATCTCGGAGTTGGAACATTCGCTTTGATGAGATGATCAAAGCGTTTGGGTTTACACAGACTTATGGAGAAGCCTGCGTTTACAAGAAAGTGAGTGGGAGCTCTGTAGCATTTCTCATATTATATGTAGATGACATACTTTTGATGGGAAATGATATAGAACTCTTGGACAGCATCAAGGCCTACTTGAATAAAAGTTTTTCAATGAAGGACCTTGGAGAAGCTGCTTATATATTAGGCATCAA
>NW_021297320.1:0-14465 GCF_002162155.2 Triticum dicoccoides
TTGTTGTTGTTCTGAACTAGCATCTACATTAAGGCATTTTGCTGCTGGATCAACTGGGTGAGCTCCGGTGGGAACACGAAGCCAGTGCCATGTCTTAGAGGCATCTGATGGGTTAGAAGGGGTGAGAAAACAGAATAGAATAAGGTCTAAGAGAGATTCACTACCCATATGCACATGAGGCAAATACAATCAAATCACTTCATTCAATATCAAACAAGGCTCAAACAAACGATCTAACTAGGACTACAAATCGATCGAAGGCTAATTACTTGGAAGAAAACTACTAGTAACATGGTGGTCGTCTAGAAATTTTGATCGATAAAAGACTCCATGATATTTGATCCAGCTTCGTCTATGTAATCGTCATCACTGTCATCATTTGCATCACTGTCCGTGTCAGTGTCATCCAAGATGATGTAGTCCTCCGAACGGATCTCCTTTTCAGGTTCTCGCTTATGGTTCTCCTCGGGTAGTCCTAGCTTGCTCTTCAAATCTTCATGCTTCTCCAGTAGCACAACAATTTCATCCTCATATCCATCGCGTGTTGACTTGAGTTCCTCTTCTAGCTCGATTTTCTTCTTCATCAGCTTCTTGATCTTCTGCACGTTGATGCACATCTGATTCTTGTATCGGCGAATATGATCACCCATCTCCTGAATGTATGTCGCAATTGATCCATCCTTCCTGGTACGAATCATCTCCCATTCCTCGTCTTGGCGTCCACACTGTATAGCAATGAATGCAAGAACTATATCTACATGCAATATTTGGCTGGTGGAGGCTCTAAGTTTATGATTTTGCATAAAGCTAGTTTTTCCCTACAACAAGGGAATAAATTGTATTTACTACTCCCAAGTTGTACCAATATTTGAGAAGGTTCCTCCAACTCAAATCCCAATTAAACAAGTATCATATTAAACCCAATTCAATTAATTTAAGAGTGATGAGATCAGTAATAATATCCAATTCCAGATACTCAAGATGTCCATAACCGGGGACACGGCTAACCATGATTAGTTTATACACTCGACAAAGGTTGCGCACATTTCCCCGCAAGACTCGACCGCATCCATGATCGGAAGATCGAGACATAGTTTTTCTGAAGCATTAACTCTCTACTCCGGGCAGACTGGTACACCTACTTTCCCCCACATCTGCCAGTCCACCTCTTCAAGAGCTCATACAACTTACTCAACTATGCCAGAGCCCATAATGGCTTGTGGCTGCACACGGAAGTTTCTAGGCATGAAATATCATATGATCCCTTTGAGCCTAGGTGGTGAACCGAGGAAAAATCACACGGGTACTCCGGGATTTCCCAAATGGACAAACACTGGATTCTCCAGGTGCCCCAACCAATCCATCCAGATGTGTATTAAAGTTGCCACCTTAATGTTATCCAAAATTAATAACTCTCATAACTTCCATGTGTATCACGATCCAATCCCCGTCTACAAGCATGGCTAAGCAATAATAGAGCATAACGTATATTCCCGGGGTGATCAAAAGATACTAGGTTCCTACCTCAAGTACTACAACCAAACCGCATGTTCTCAATCCTACTCATGCAAATATTTGAGGGCATAACTAATGCATAGTAAAACCTGGGTATAGAAGAGTATGATCAAAGTGTAACCTGCCTTGCTGATGATTTGCAAACTCTAGGGATTCGTAGTAACAAGCTTCGCACTCTGGATAATCTAGCGTAGACAAACAGTAGCATACATAAGCAATCACTCAAACGAAACAAAGAGAAATCGAGAAAAGATCCAAATCAAACTCGAAACAAGCAAACGACTAAACTAAACAGAAAACAAAACCTAACATCATTATTTTTATGTGGATTAGAACTTAACAGTAGGTACATGTGATTAGCTACGATCTGCAAAAAGAATCAACTCATACGGAGTAACGAAACCCAAGATACATACGAAACAAGACCGAATACTAATCTGAACTAAACTCAAATTTTAAATTGTCAAAATCATGTTCAAGTTGGTTTACTGGAAAGAAGGGATCGTTACGAAGATTAGGCGTTGGTTTCATCTAATTTGGATAAACGAGCTAAAAGTTACGATAGTTTTAAGATCAGGGGCTAAATCGCGAGAAAACATCCCTGGCCGTAAATAAAACAAAAAAAAATCTATCGGACGAACGTCCGCTAACAGAACTTAACGAACAAATTTGTTCATTATAACAAACTAACGGGTGAATGTTTGTCAAATAACGTACTAAACTAAAAACCGATCTATAAATAAAAACCGAAAACAAAACCGATGAACCGGGCGATTTTTACCGGCTAACCGAAGTTGACCGGCGGCAGTGAGATCCGGCGAGGCGGGGAGTGGCTCCAGCGGACGAGGCAGCGGCGAGTGGCGGCGGCGCGACGTAGCACATCAGCAACAACGACAACGGGTGCGGCGGCGCAGGTGGGTGGGCTCGGCGGCGCGGCGTGGCTCGGTGGAGGCGGAGCTCGGCGGCGGTGGCTTGGAGAGGAGAGGTCCGGGGTCCGGGTCCATATAAAGGCCCGAGGGGCGGCGGTGGCTTGCGCGAGGGGGCGAGCTCCCCGTGTCCTAGTTGGACACGGCGTCTGCGGGCGAGCTCGGGACTCCGGTCCCGAGTCGGAGGGAGGCGGCGGCGCTCGGCTGGGCCTGGCCTGGCTCAGCTGGGCTGGCCCACGAAGAAGTTTTTTTAATTGATTTTCGCGAAGAAAATCCTAATAAATAAAAATAAAAATCTAAAAATATCAGAAACAATTTTCACCGTCCAAACCTAATATTTGGGACAAAATGAACATTTTTCTGGACTAAATGCAATTTTTAAAAATGCATGTTTTTCTCTAATTCAAATAAAATGCAAATAAAGTACAGATAAAATAATAATTTGTTTTCAAAATTTCTTTTCCAATATTTCTCCTCTGTTTTGAAGAAGTCATTTTATCTTCTCTCATTTATTTTTATGGTTGGAAATAATTGGAAAGAAATTATTGAAAATCAAATTGATCCTCTTTCAAATTTGAAATAAATTCAAACATGAAATTTAAATGAAACCTCCAACTCTCTCCATGGGTCCTTGAGTTGCTTAAAATTTCGTGGATCACAACGAAATGCAAATAAAGTATGATATGCATATGATGATCTATGTATAACATCCAAATTGAAAATTGGGATGTCACACATTGCGCGGGAACTGGCTCACCACCGTTTGGCCAAAAGAACGCCCCCGCACACTGCTAAAGATTGCGCTCGAAGATGTCTGTGGCAGCGGGGTGACAAGACATGTGAGAGGAGGACGAAAGGACACGTACACATATGGTTAAAAAACGTTTGCGATTTAATTACCTACTATCCCCCCATCCTGGTTTATAAGTAGGATTTAACTAATAAAATACGAATAAATTTCGCCAAAGATTATATCGTTGAATTCATATTTGAACATAGTTTCTAATTATATTATTTTTATAACATGCATTAACAATTTGTTGGTTAAATTTAAGGCAAAGTACGACAATGAATATAAAAGGGGACTAATAGACCAAGACGGAGGTAGTAGCAAACGGCCGCTCTGTACGCAGCGACACAACTGCTGGCCAGCTTGTAGGCGATCATTCCCTGCGTGTTCAACTTCTCTATGCGTGTGGTTGCTCGGAGTTGAGGCGGCCGTGGCGCGCTCTGCTCGCGTCCCGCCGCGTGCGCTCTGCTCTCAGATCCCTACGGGCGCTCTGCCCTCCTCCCTCCACCCGTGTAATTGGATGTTTATTTCAGTTATGTATATACATGTTATTCTTCTATAAACAGAGCAAATCACACGTCTTATTAGCAGCATTCGTCTGAGTTATTATTGGTCTTCGCACACATTTCTGATTACGGACCTGTTTGCCACATATCGCACACATCTTGTTCAGTTGAACTATTTCTCTTGTGTTCGCTCATCGCAAATAGTTCATGTGGGTGAACTGTATTGCTTCCATCACACACACCTTGATCTGGCTGACCGTTTCTATTGTATTGCCTAATCACACACAGTTCATCCTAGTGAACGGTATGTCGTATATCACACACGTCCTCATCTGGCTACTTGTTTCTGTTGTTCTCCCTCATCACAAACAGTTCCTCTGGATTAATTGTTTCCCAAGCATCGCACACACAACTCTAATCTGAACCGTGTTTGATGTCACCGCCATCTCAAACATTTTGCATCTTTTTTGATGGTTTTATTGGAGCATTGTTTGTGATTAATGCATCGCACATAGTTTCATCAAAGGGTCTCTGATCGTAGTGTCGCGTTAGCAGCATCATGTAGTAGTGACCGTTCATCATTTTTTATACATGTTACACTAGATCATTGCACATCCTGGTACAATGCTAGAGGCATTCATATAGAGTCATATTTGTTCTATTATCGAGTTGTAATTATGAGTTGTAAGTAAATAGAAGTGTGATGATCATCATTATTCATTATTAGAACATTGTCCCAAGTGAGGAAATAAAAAAAGGCCAAAAGGAGCCCAGAAAAGAGAGAGGCCAAAAAGAGCCCAAAAAGAAAATGAGAGCAAAAGAGAGAAGGGGCAATGTTACTATCTTGTTACTATCTTTTTCCACACTTGTGCTTAAAAGTAGCACCATGTTTTCATATAGAGAGTCTCCTATGTAGTCACTTTCATATAGCTAGTGGGAATTTTTCATTATAAAACTTGTCTTGTATATTCCAATGATGGGCTTCCTCAAATGCCTGAGGTCTTCATGAGCAAGCAAGTTGGATGCACACCCACTTAGTTTTATTTTTGAGCTTTCATACACTTAGACCTCTTAGTGCATCCCTTGCATGGTAATCCCTACTCCTTGCATTGACATCAGTTGATGGGCATCTCCATAGTCCGTTGATTAGCCTCATTGATGTGAGACTGTCTCCTTTTTTGTCTTCTCCGTATCAATCTCTACCATTCCACCCATAGTGCTATATCCATGGCTTGCGCTCATGTATTGTTTGAGGGTTGAAAAAGCTGAAGCGTGTTAAAAAATGAGAGAAAAGGACAGAAGGGGCAATGCTACTATCCTTTTACCACAATTGTGCTTCGGAGTAGCAACATATTTTTCATATAGAGAGTCTCCTATGTTGTCACTTTCATACACTAGTGGGAATTTGTCATTATAAAACTTGGCTCGTATATTCTGATGACGGGCTTCCTCAAATGCATCTTCATGAGGAAGCAAGTTGGATGCACACCCACCTAGTTTTTAGTTTGAGATTTCGTACACTTATAGATCTTAGTGCATGCATTGTATGGCAATCCCTACTCCTTGCATTGACATCAATTGATGGGTATCTCCATAGCCCATTGATTAGTCGCATCGATGTGAGACTATCTCCCTTTTTGACTTCTCCTTGTTGATCCCTACCACCGCATTCTACCTATATTGTTATGTCCATGGCTCACACTCATGTATTGCGTGGGAGTTGAAAATGTTGAACTGCGTTAGAAGTATGATCCAATGGCCTGGTTTGACACCGGGGTGCTCCTGATTTATACTTTGTGCTAAGAAGATTGAGCATGATTGTATGATTCTGTAGGGATACCATTCTTTAGCATTATTTATTTTGAAGAGCATGATTGTTTGTTAGTATGCCTGAGTATTGATGTCTTTATGTCAAATTATAGACTATGTGCTTGAATCACTCGTGTCTTAATACTCATGCATGATTAGATTACATGATCAAGATTATGCTAGGTAGCATTCCACATCAAAAGTTATCTTTTTATCATTTACCTACTTTAGGACGAGAAGGAATTAAGTTTGGGGATGCTCACACGTCTCTGTCGTATCTATAATTTTTGATTGTTTCATGCCAATATTCTACAACTTTCATATACTATTAGCAACATTTTATATTATTTTTGGGGCTAACCTATTGATCCAGTGCCCAATGCTAGTTCTTGTTTGTTGCATGTTTTTGTTTCATAGAAAATCCATATCAAACAAAGTCAAAACACGATAAAATTTTACGGAGATTTATTTTGGAATACATGTGATTTTTTGGAAAAGAATCAATGCGAGACGATGCTCGAGGGGCCGACAAGCTCAAGGGGCGCCCCCCTACCCTGGGCGTGCCTAGAGGGCCTGTGGTGCCCCCTATAAGTCAATTGGAGGCGTCCTTCGACCACAAGGAAGCTAATATCCAGATAAAAAACCCTCAAATTTTCATGCCAATCGGAGTTACGGATCTCCAGGGATTTAAGAAACTATGAAGGGCCATAAAATAGGAATGTGAAACAAAGAGAGATGCAATCTTGGAGGGGCTCCTGCCTCCGAGGGCCATGGCAGACATGGACCAAAGGGGAATCTCTCCTCCCATCTAGGGGGAGGAAAAAGAATAAGGAGGGGGCTCTCTCCTCGTCTCTCTCCCGGTGGAGTCGAAACGCTGCCGGGGCAACCATCGTGACAACGATCTACACCAACAACTTCGCCGCCATCATCATCAACTCTCTCACCCTCTATGCAATGGTGTAAAACCTCTTCTCCCCATTGTAATCTTTACTTAAACATGGTGCTTTATGCCACATATTATTGATGGCTCGTGTCCGCGTCAGTATTTTCCCCGAAGAGGAAGGGATGATGTAGCACATCTATAGTAGGTATTTCCCTCAGTGATGAGACCAATGTTATCGAACCAGTAGGAGAACCACGCAACACTCTATAAATGGTACCTGCACACAAAGAACCAATACTTGCAACCCGACGCGTAAGAAGGGTTGTCAATCCCTCCCGGGTAAAAGATAGATTTGTTTGTAGTAGATTGGATAAATAGATCTAGCGGAAACGTGAAATAAAATAAATAACAAAAAAATGCAACAAGGTATTTTTGGGTTTTTGGAATAATAGATCTGAAAATAAAAGAGGCAAATAATAGATCAGAAAGAAAATATGATAAAGAAAAGACCCGAGGGCCGTAGATTTCACTAGTGGCTTCTCTCGAGAAAAATTATTGTTGGGCAATTGATAGAACTTCAAATAAGTATGACGATATCCAAGCAATGATCATTATATAGGCATCATGTCCAAGATTAGTAGACTAACTCCTGCCTACATCTACTACTACTACCCCACACATCGACCGCTATCCAGCATGCATCTAGTATATTAAGTTCATGGAGAAACGGAGTAATGCAATAAGAACGATGACATGATGTAGACAAGATCTATTCATGTAGGAATAGACCCTATCTTGTTATCCTTAATGGCAACGATCAATACGTTTCTTGCTTCCCCTTCTGTCACTGGGGAAGAACACCACACGACTGAACCCATCACAAAGCACCTCTTCCCATGGCAAGAAAAATCGATCCAGTTGGTCTAACTAAAGCAAAGATTCAAAGAAAAATACGAGGCTATAACTAATCATGGATAAAATAGATCTGATCATAAACTCAAAATTCATCGAATCCCAACAGACACACCGCAAAAAGAGTTACATCAAATAGATCTCGAAGAGACCATTGTATTGAGAATCAAAAGAAAGAGAGGAAGCCATCTAGCTACTGCCTACGGACCCGTAGGTATACAATGAACTACTCACGCATCGTCGGAGAGGCACCAATGAGGATGATGAACCCCTCCGTGATGGTGTCTTGATTGGATCTAGTGGTTCTAGAACTTGCGGCGGCTGGAATTGTGTTTCATCGACTACCCTAGGGTTTTTGGATTTTGGGTGTATTTATAGAGCAAAGAGGTGGTGTCGGAGGCCACCGAGGTGGGCACAACCCACCAGGGCACACACAGGTGGGTTGTGCCCCCCTCGGGGCACCCCTCTAGTACTTCTTCGGCCCATATTGTGTCTTGTGGTCCATAAAAAAATCTCCAAAAAGTTTCGCTGCATTTGGACTCCGTTTGGTATTGAGTTTCTACGAAGTAAAAAATAAGCAAAAAACAGCAACTAGCGTTGGGCACTATGTCAATAGGTTAGTCCCAAAAAATGATATGAATTTGCTATAAAATGATTGTAAAACATCCAAGAATGATAATATAACAGCATGGAACAATCAAAAATTATAGATACATTGGAGACGTATCACCATCCCCAAGCTTAATTCCTACTCGTCCTCGAGTAGGTAAATGATAAAAACAGAATTTTTGATGTGGAATGTTGCCTAACATGTTCATCACATATTCTTTTCTTTTGTAGCATGTACATATGGACTTTTATATGATTCAAAGCAATAGTCTAGTTTTGACATGAAGATTTCAATACTCAAGCATATCAACAAGCAACCAAGTCTTCCAAAATATCAACACCACAGCAA
This sequence comes from Triticum dicoccoides, assembly GCF_002162155.2. Taxonomy (NCBI): domain Eukaryota; kingdom Viridiplantae; phylum Streptophyta; class Magnoliopsida; order Poales; family Poaceae; genus Triticum; species Triticum dicoccoides. The sequence goes on from NW_021297320.1 coordinate 8,300, forward strand.
GTTATCCCTAGCCCATCATGCTCAATCATTGATCCAATCATGAAACACACTCGCATATTAGCTATACACAATGCTCAAGTACAATCATAGTGCCCCTTAGTTGGTGCTTTATAAGGGAATATGGAGACTCAAATAAAATAAAAATAAAATAAAGTAAAAAATAAAGGCCCTTCATAGAGGGCAGTAGGGATTTGTAGAGGTGCCAGAGGTCAAAGTGAAAAAGATAGAGATAAAACATTTTGGGTGGCATGTGTTTTCCTATCAACGAAAACGATCGAGTAGTTCCCAATACTTTCCTTGCTAGATATATCATAGGCAGTTCCCAAACAGAAATTAAAATTTATTCCTTTTTCCACCATACTTTCACATTCCATGGCTAACTGTATCCACGGGTACCGTCCATACCAACACTTTCCAAGGAATTTATTATTGACAACATAAACTAAATTCATTTCAGGAGTGGGCATCCCTAATACCTTTGCCATACTCTCGTGCAATGACAAGTGAATAAACACTCATCTTGAGAATAACACATCTAGCATGGAAAAATATCAGCCACCCCCTACCATTTCATGAGCGGTACCAGCACATAAAAAGGAAATTTGTTTTGAAAATTAGAGATGGCACATACAAATTTGCTTAGGACAGCATGGAAATACTACATATAGGTAGGTATGGTGGACTCATATGGCAAAACTAGGTTTAAGGATTTTGGATGCACAAGTAGTATTCCCACTTAGTGCAAGGGAAGGCTAGCAAATAGATTGAGAAGCATCTGACCAAGAAACGAAAAATCACATAAGTGCGCATTAAGCATAACTAACACCGATAATGCACCACAAGTAGGATGTAATTTCATTGTGTAACTATTGACTTTCGTGCTTGCATAGGGGATCACAAACCTTAACACCAATATTCATACTAAAGCATAATTACTCACCAACATGACTCACATATCATTATCATCATATCGCAAAACTATTATAAAGAATCAAGTTTATTTTTTCCAATGATCTTCATGAAAGTATTTATTATATCCCTCTTGAATATCCATCACTTTGGGACTAGTTTCATATGTTGCTTTTGATAGCTCAAACAAATTTAAGTGAAGAACATGAGCATAAAAAATTTCATCTCTCAAAATAATTTAAGTGAAGCATGAGAGAATTTCTTCAAAATTTTACTAACTCTAAAATAAATCTAAATGAAGCATGAGAGCATTTATTCAAAAATATGAAAGCACACCATGCTCAAAAAGATATAAGTAAAGCACTAGAGCAATTCCATAGCTCAAAAAAAATTTAGTGAAGTACACAGAGCAATTCTAACAAATCATAGCATAATTTTGGCTCTCTCAAATAGGTGTGTCCAGCAAGGATAGATGACAAAAACTAAAAATCAAAACAAGCAAAGACTCATATAATACAAGACTCTCCCAGCAAAACTCATGATATGTGACGAATAAAAATATAGCTCCAAGTAAAATACCGATGGTCGTTAGAAGAAAGAGGGGCTGCCACTCGGGGGCATCCCAAAGCTTAGTTGCTTGTTCCTCCTTGGATAATAACTTGTAGTGCCATGGGACATCCCCAAACTTAGGATCTTCTGACTCTTTATTCCTTCATCCATCGTGATCTCACCCAAAACTTGAAAACTTCAATCACACAAAACTTAACAAAACCTCCGTGAGATTCGTTAGTATAACAAAGCAAATCACCACTCTAAGTACTATTGCAAACCCATTCATATTTTATTTTTGCATTATATATACTGTATTCTAACTTTATCATGGCTCATACCCTCCAACACAACCCATAGATTCATCAAAATAAGCACACAATGCAAAGAAAAACAGAATCTGTCAAAAACAGAGCAGTCTATAGCAATCTAAAAACTTTGAATACTTATGTCACTTCAAAAATTCTAAACAATTAGGACAACGTAGGAAATGTTCATATCAATATGGCGTAAAAATTTCAGAATTTTATCACGCTTATGTGATTTATGAAAATTATTTTACTGGGCGCAAAAGTTTCTGTTTTTCAACAGGATCAAATCAACTATCAGCCAACATGATCCCAAAGGCTTTACTTGGCACAAACACTAATTAAAACATAAAAGACACAATCATAACAATATAATAATTGTGCAAACACTCAAAACCTAAAAAAAGCAAAAATAAATTTTATTCATTGGGTTGCCTCCCAACAAGCGCTATCGTTTACGCCCCTGGCTGGGCATTTGATAATATTTTATGATGCTCACATGAAAGATAGCAATCAAAAACACGAAGAGGGCATCATGAAGCATGTGACAAATGCATTTAAGTCTAACACACTTCCTATGCATAGGTATTTTATAGGAAAACAAATTGTCAAGACAAGAAATATCTAGCATATGCATAGGTGAGAAAGAAAATGTTGAAAATCTAAACATAATAACATGAAAATTTCTACAACCATATTTTCCTCTCTCATAATAGTTAAATGTAGGATCATAATCAAATTCAACAATTTAGTTATCAAATAAAATTTTCTTTTTATGATCCACATGTATGCAAAGTTGACACTCTTCCAAAATAGTGGGATCATCAAATAAAGTCATGACCTCTCCAAGCCCACTTTTGTCAAAAACTTCATAAGATTGATCATTCTTCAAAGTACTGGAATCATTATTACCTAGAGTTTACACTCTTCCAAACCCACTTTTAATATTATGGCAAGCATTATTATCAATATCGTACTCATAATGAGGCTTAAATAAATTTTCAAGATCATAAGAATCATTATCACCCCAATCATGATCATTTCCATAAGTAGTGGACATAACAAAACAAGCATCCCCAAGCTTGGGGTTTTGCAGATCACTAGCACAATTGACATTAATAGAATTTATAATAACATCCTTGCAATCATGCTTTTCATTCAAGAAGCTATCATGAATCACTCTATAAATTTCTTCGTTTAACATTTCATCACAACTTTCAGATTCATAAATCTCAAGAAAAACTTCATGAAGATAATCTAGTGAAATCAATTCCCTACCAATTGGTTAATCATAATTGGATCTTTTGAAAATATTAGCATGTGTATGAGGATCCATATCAATAGATTTTTAGCAAGCGAAGATGCAAGCAAATAGAAGACACATGGCAACACAAGCAAAGAAAATATCGAACGAGAAAAAGGCAAACGAAAAATAAGGCGAATAAAAAGGCAATTTTTGTGAAGTGGGGGAGATGAAAACGAGAGGAAAATGGAAAATAATGTAAATTGCAAGGAGATGAGATTTGTGATTAGGAACCCGATGGATGTTGATGATGTCTCCCCGGCAACGGCGCCAGAAATCCTTTCTTGATGGCTCGTGTCCGCATCAGTATTTTCCCCAAAGAGGAAGGGATGATGCAGCACAACTACGATAGGTATTTCCCTCATGATGAGACCAAGGTTATTCAACAAGCAGGAGAACCACACAACACTATTAAACGGTACATGCACACAAAGAACAAATACTTACAACCCGACGCGTAAGAGGGGTTGTCAATCCCTCCTTGGTAAAAGATAGATTAGTTTGTAGTAGATTGGATAAATGAAATGACATAAATAACAAAAAATTGCACCACGGTATTTTTGGGTTTTTGGAATAATAGATCTGAAAGTAAAAGAGGCAAACAATAGATCAGAAAGCAAATATGATAAAGAATAGACCCAGGGGCCGTAGATTTCACTAGTGGCTTCTCTCGAGAAAAATAGCATACGGCGGGTAAACAAATTATTGGTGGGAAATTGATAGAACTTCAAATAATTATGATGATATCCAGGCAATGATCATTATATAGGCATCACGTCCAAGATTAGTAGACCGACTCCTACCTGCACCTACTACTATTACTCCACACATCGACCGCTATCCAGCATGCATCTAGTGTATTAAGTTCATGGAGAAATGGAGTAATGCAATAAGAACGATGACAAGATATAGACAAGATCTATTCATGTAGGAATATACCCCATCTTGTTATCCTTAATGGTAACGATCAATATGTGTCTTGCTGCCCCTTCTATCACTGGGAAAGAACATTGCACGACCAAACCCATCACAAAGCACATCTTCCCATGGCAAGAAAAATCAATCTAGTTGGCCTAACTAAACCATAGATTCGAAGAAATACGAGGCTATAAGTAATCATGCATATAAGAGATCAAAACTCAAATAACTTTATGGATAAAATAGATTTGATCATAAACTCAAAGTTCATCGGATCCCAACAGACACACCGCACATTACTAGGAAAAGGCATGCTAGTGGCGCACCGAATTTGCCTTCTAATGGCGCACTACTGGTGCGCCACTGGCATCACGCCATTAGAATTAAATTCTAATGGCGCACTACTGGTGCGCCATTAGTATCTGGTGTTCTAATGGCGCACCGCGTAGTGCGCCATTAGTATAGCCTACAGTGCGCCATTAGAATGCCTCCCAGGGGCCATATGTACAAATGTGCTTTGTCATTCTAATGGCGCACCAGCAGCTAATGCGCCATTAGTGTGATGATCACAGTGCGCCATTAGTGTCTTGTGTGGTGCGCCATTAGTATGAATATTAGGTTTTATTTTTTTTGCTTTTCTGATTTTTGCACAGGTTACAAAATATATTATTGCATAGAATATAGACAGCAGCACACAGCAACATCAGATTCATCAAATACAATAGAAGATTAGTCTCGGAATACAATTCATCATATTACAAGACCGGACAAAGATAAAACATTACAAGTCTCAAGACCGCGAGTATCGAGTTTGCCTTCACATTACAAGTCGATATCGATCATCTAAACTACCATCACATAGAAGAGAGCTGTGGTCATCACGATGAGCATCATCGCGATCAAACTGGTCTTCATCCAGTTCCTCCAACGCTCCCTCCTCTCTCCCGCTAGATAGCGGGCGTATCTAGATTCGGCCTCCGCCCTAGTGGTGTACCCTTTGTAACTGTTACCGCTGAAACGGTGAACCTGTCTCCGACACTCCTCCCAGTCATCGTAGACTCCGGGAACCTTACCCTTGTACACGACATACGATGGCATCTCTATGCACAAGCCAAACAACAGACAATACATAAGCAATGTGTAAGTATGCAACAAAAGGATCGGAAGAGAAAAGCAAGACATTAATAGCACGATTCATGGTCCTACTAATAAATAGCATCGATTACATCTAAGTTGAACAACCGTCCAAACCAAAGAGACATCCGAATTCATTAAAGTTTAATTACAACATGAGCCAATCAATGTTTCAGAACTACACATCACTACTTTCGACTCAACTCATCGGACAGGAGCGTGGGTGAAGCCGCCGTCTGTCGTGATGGTCATGAAATCACGGTCGTTGTCACCCTGCATTTGTAGCGTTTCATCTATCTCACTGTTGGAAGGTTGATATCTGAGGAAGAACTGCCCCGCGGTGTGAAGGACATCTTGATGGATGATGTCCGCAAACTCCGACTGGATGCGAAAGAATTCTTGTCTGAGGTCCGCGTCCTGGACTGCCGACAAGCTCGCGGCCCAATCTTTGAGATTATCTGGTAGCAGAAGGTGATGATGGTCCCTTACGATCGCCCGCATGTGATGGAGGGCGTAGTAGGCATCCTTCTGACCGCCAGGCGGCTGCTTGACGCAGCAGAACTTCGTATTGTGTGAGAAGATGTTCTTGCCGTACTTACAAACTGGCCTGGTGAAGGTGCCTCCAGATTGGGCGTAGCCGGGGAGAACATCATCAAGAACTTTCTTCACATTTGTGTAGTCTATCATGGAGTTACGGTTCGGGTCGAAATACGTGGCCATGGAATATTTCGGGCTTAAGAGGATGAGTGTGCAATGTGTGTCACTGCACAGAACACGGAATGTTAGAAAAAAAAGAACGATCGAAATCTAAGAAATCATATGTTACGGGGCGGTTAAGGGATGACTTACTCGGGAAAGTAAGGCACAAGGAAGTTATCCTTATCTGCGTTTGCCAGAATGACGCCTTCGAGGTGTGAACTCGCAACTTGGCGGTCCCCAGCGCTGCTCAAGTGCTTGGCACGCATGTAGAAGGGGTCGACTATCACGATGTCCGGGGTATTGTCTCTAATGATCCGCATCTGCATGCTCAGCGAAAACAGCCGAA
>NW_021297321.1:0-1030 GCF_002162155.2 Triticum dicoccoides
GGGGACCGCGAGGTGGGGTGATGCCTCCTACATCACGCCAAACCATCACGTCTGGCAGAGCAGATCTCACAGGATAGAGATCGCGCATATCTGAATATCCAGCTTGCACCGCCGGTGCGAACCGAGTCAAAGTGGCCCAGTGGTCAGCACGGGTATTGAAGAGCTCTAACCTTAAGGCCCGATTTTCACGGTCCTTATCCTCGAGCATCTCAGCAGTGGTGCGAGTCCGTGAATCCTCCTGAGTGGAGTCAGCATAGATAGCCTGGAGATACCCTTGTGCTCCCGGAAGTGATCCTGGCATATACCGGAAATCAGAGTCCCGAAATAACCCAGATCTGACTCGCATAATGGTCATCATAGAGTAGGCGGCGTCCTGCACAGCCATCTCAATGGTAACCCCGAGTCCATAAGAGCAGTGAAGAGGCTCGGTGGATCTAGGATAAGATGGAAATATCCTGACAGTGCAGAGATACTGGCTTTGATTGAAATCTCGGAATTGCTCTTCGATCGTGTACTCGGGATACCAGCGGTATCCAGCCTCAGTCATTACCCTGACCAACTTAGCAGTATGGCCGGGTACATCTAGGCATCGAGTCAGGCGAACCACTTGATTGAGGTCGCGAGTGGCCATCTGAAAGCACAATCATAATGCAAAGGCATTAGAATTTCTAGCAAAATTTCGGCAGCATAACAGCTGTAAATGCTCAAAAAGGATTTGAGACATTTGACAAAGGATTTCGTACACACTCATCATCATTATATCAAAGTTCTGAAACCATTCTGGCAACATAATGTGGTAGTAGATCTGAACTAGGCTTGTATCCATCAAACTTATAAGGTACTACTGATTAGTAACTCGTGATCCTGATAGAGAGAACAGATCCTAATTCCTTAACCCCCGGTGGAAGAATGGACTGACTCAGATCAGAAAGTCATAAGGTATAAGGAGTAAAAAGAGCCTTACGTTCCATCCCACAAACAATTCCCCTACATATAACTAAAGAATTTCTAGACTCAACATCGACCAGTT
>NW_021297322.1:0-988 GCF_002162155.2 Triticum dicoccoides
CAAATGATGTTAGAAAGTGTTGAAAATTTATGACGTCGCTTTGAATGGTGCATAGGAATGCAAAAAAGTCTGGAGTTCAAATAAGTTAAAAAAATGAAGTGCCCGTGTAACAAATGAGTTGTCGTCCGAAACCCTGATACTCCGAAAGAGATTGCCCAGTTTGTACATGAAGTGCGTCCAGTTACTGCCATAACCCTCTCTACTCTTTTTCGCATGCCATGTGGGTGAAATGATGATACCATGGCAAGTTTCAACCTTTTCAGAGTTCATTTTGTAGTGATTTTCAATTTCACGGTCATTTAGCTCTCCAAACAAATAGGTAAATGACTGAAAAATATCAAATGATGTCAGAACGTGTTGAAAATTGATGACCTCGCTTTATAGGGTGCATACAGAACACAAAAAAGTCTGGATTTCAAATAAGTTTAAAAAAATGAAGTTCCCGTGTAACCGATGAGTTCTTGTCCGAAACCCTGATACTCCGAAAGAGATTTTCCAGTTTGTACACGAAGTGCGTCCAGTTTTTTCCGTAACCCTCTCTATTATTTTGCACATGCTATGTGGGAGAATGATGATACCATGACAAGTTTCAACATTTTCAGAGTTCATTTTGTAGTGATTTTCAATTTCACGGTCATTTAGCTCTCTAAACAAATAGGTAAATGACTGAAAAATAGCAAATGATGTTAGAAAGTGTTGAAAATTGATGACATCTCTTTGAATGGTGCATAGGAACGCAAAAAAATGTCTGGAGTTCAAATAAGTTTAAAAAATAGAAGTGCCCGTGTAACAGATGAGTTCTCGTCCGAAATCCAGATACTCCGAAAGAGATTGTCCAGTTTGTACAAGAAGTGTGTCTAGTTTTTGCCGTAACCATCTACTCTTTTGCACATGCCATGTGGGTGAAATGATGATACCATGCCAAGTTTCAACCTTTTCAGAGTCCATTTTGTAGTGATTTTCAATTTCACGGTCATTTAGCTCTCTT
>NW_021297323.1:0-1037 GCF_002162155.2 Triticum dicoccoides
CGAACGGCATCATGCTGTGCAGGAACGTCGGCCCGAGTTGGATGATATCCTCCACTATATGGACCAGCAGATGCACCATAACGTCGAAGAATGCGGGCGGGAAGTACATCTCAAGCTCGCATAGTATCACCACGATCTCTTCCTGTAGCCTTCTGAGTTGCCTCACGCCAATCGACTTCCGAGAGATGACGTCGAAGAAGTTGCATAGGCCAAATAGCGTTTCACGGACGTGCGCGTCCATGATCCCATGGATTGCAACTGGAAGTATCTGCGTCATCAGCACGTGACAGTCGTGAGACTTCATCCCGCTGAACTTCTGCTTCGCTGGGTCTAGGTATCTGCTTATCTTCCCCGCGTAACCGTAAGGAAGTTTTACTCCTAGGAGGCAGGTGAAAAACTGCTCGATCTCCTCCTGACTTAGAGTGAAGCACGCGGGAGGTTAGTCATTTCCGGTCTTCTTGGCCTTTTTGCCTTTGCGACGACTTTCTGTGTCCTGCTTCGCCTCATCATCATCATCATCATCATCATCATCATCATCATCATCATCATCATATATAGCGTGAAGCTCCTGCCTGATGCCCATTGATTTCAAGTCTGCCCTTGCTTTCGGCCCATCTTTGGTCCTCTCTGGCATGTTGAGCAGGGTACCAAGCAGACTCTCGCACACGTTCTTCGTGATATGCATGACATAAAGGCTGTGAGGCACACGGTGGATCTTCCAGTACGGCAAGTCCCAGAAAACAGACCTCGTTTTCCATACCTTCAGCAGCGGCTCTGGCGCCTTTCGCTTCTTTCCCGGCTCTGGCGCCTTTTGCTTCTTTCCCGGCAGTGGGCAGTCTTTCCAATTTTTCAACAGCTTGTCTATTTCCTCGCCGCTCCTCGTACACGGGCGTTTTCGGGGTTCTGTTTCACCATCGAACAGATCCTTGCGTTTCCTCCACGGGTCATCGTCGCGAAGCCACCTTCGATGTCCCATGAACACGGTTTTCGAAGACCCGGGATCTCTATCTAGCTGGCGATACGTTGTGTCATCCATG
>NW_021297324.1:0-2441 GCF_002162155.2 Triticum dicoccoides
TAATGCATGATCCCGTGGCCAACACATTGGTCACCTTGAGCTCATTATGATGATGCATTACCGAGTGGGCCCAGAGATACCTCTCCGTCATACGGAGTGACAAATCCCAGTCTCGATCCGCATAAAACAATAGATACTTTCGGAGATACCTGTAGTGCACCTTTATAGTCACCCAGTTACGTTGTGACGTTTGATACACCCAAAGCACCCCTACGGTATCCAGGAGTTACACGCTCTCATGGTCAAAGGAAGAGATACTTGACATTGGCAAAGCTCTAGCAAACGAACTACACGATCTTTGTGCTATGCTTAGGATTGGGTCTTGTCCATCACATCATTCTCCTAATGATGTGATCCCGTTATCAACGACATCCAATGTCCATAGCCAGGAAACCATAACTATCTGTTGATCACAACGAGCTAGTCAACTAGAGGCTCACTAGGGACATATTGTGGTGTATGTATTCACACGTGTATTATGATTTCCGGATAATACAGTTATAGCATGAATAAAAGACAATTATCATGAACAATGAAATATAATAATACTTTTATTATTGCCTCTAGGGCATATTTCCAACAGTCTCCCACTTGCACTAGAGTCACTAATCTAGTTACATTGTGATGAATCGAACACCCATAGAGTTTTGGTGTTGATCATGTTTAGCTCGCGAGAGAGGTTTAGTCAACGGATCAGCGACATTCAGATCCATATGTACTTTGCAAATTTCTATGTCTCCATCTTGAACATTTTCACGGATGGAGTTGAAACGATGCTTGATGTGCCTGGTCTTCTTGTGAAACCTGGGCTCCTTAGCAAGGGCAATAGCTCCAGTGTTGTCACAGAAGAGTTTGATTGGCCCCGACGCATTGGGTATGACTCCTAGGTCGGTGATGAACTCCTTCACCCAAATAGCTTCATGCGCTGCCTCCGAGGCTTCACATGTAGATCCCGCCACGACGCTCTGCTTGCAGCTGCACCAGCTTACTGCTCCACCATTCAACATATACACGTATCCGGTTTGTGACTTAGAGTCATCCAGATCTGTGTCGAAGCTAGCGTTGATGTAACCCTTTACGACGAGCTCTTCGTCACCTCCATAAACGAGAAACATGTCCTTTGTCCTTTTCAGGTACTTCAGGATATTCTTGACCGCTGTCCAGTGTTCCTTGCCGGGATTACTCTGGTATCTTGCTACCAAACTTACGGCAAGGTTTACATCAGGTCTGGTACACAGCATGGCATACATAATAGATCCTATGGCTAAAGCATAGGGGATGACACTCATCTCTTCTTTATCTTTTGCCGTGGTCGGTGACTGAGCTGAGCTCAATCTCACACCTTGTAACATAGGCAAGAACCCTTTCTTGGACTCATCCATTTTGAACTTTTTCAAAATCTTATCAAGGTATGTGCTTTGTGAAAGACCTATGAGGTGTCTCGATCTATCTCTATAGATTTTGATGCCTAATATATAAGCAGCTTCTCCAAGGTCCTTCATTGAAAAACATTTGTTCAAGTAGGCCTTAATGCTGTCCAGAAATTCTATATTATTTCCCATCAAGAGTATGTCATCCACATATAATATGAGAAATGCTACAGAGCTCCCACTCACTTTCTTGTAAACGCAGGCTTCTCCATAAGTATGCATAAACCCAAACGCTTTGATCATCTCATCAAAGCGAATATTCCAACTCTGAGATGCTTGCACCAGCCCATAAATGGATCGCTGGAGCTTGCATACTTTGTTAGCATTCTTAGGATCGACAAAACCTTCTGGCTGCATCATATACAGCTCTTCCTTAAGATGCCCGTTAAGGAATGCCGTTTTGACGTCCATCTGCCATATCTCATAATCATAGTATGCGGCAATTGCTAACATGATTCGGACGGACTTAAGCTTCGCTACGGGAGAGAATGTCTCGTCGTAGTCAATCCCTTGAACTTGTCGATAACCCTTAGCGACAAGTCGAGCTTTATAGATGGTAACATTTCCATCCGCGTCCGTCTTCTTCTTAAAGATCCATTTGTTTTCTATCGCTCGCCGATCATCGGGCAAGTCAGTCAAAGTCCATACTTTGTTTTCATACATGGATTCTAGCTCGGATTTCATGGCTTCTAGCCATTTGTTGGAATCTGGGCCCGCCATCGCTTCTTCATAGTTCGAAGGTTCACCGTTGTCTAACAACATGATTTCCAGGACAGGGTTGCCGTACCACTCTGGTGCGGAACGTGTCCTTGTGGACCTACGAAGTTCAGTAGCAACTTGATCCGAAGTACCTTGATCATCATCATTGGTTTCCTCTTCAGTTGGTGTGGGCATCACAGGAACATTTTCCTGAGCTGCACCACTTTCCCGTTCGAGAGGTAGTACTTCATCGAGTTCTACTTTCCTCCCACTTACTTCTTTCGAGAGAAACTCTTTTTCCAGAAAGCATCC
>NW_021297325.1:0-1794 GCF_002162155.2 Triticum dicoccoides
CACGCGTTCCGCTACCTCCCGATGAACATGACGCATTCCGTTGCCTCCCCATGAACACGACGCATTCCGTTGCCTCCCCATGAACACGACGATGACTCTGTTTCTCCGTTCTGACCCAGCCATGTACGTATGCGCGAGTAGGCGTTCGAGACCCCGCCCGTATGTATACATACGTGGTCGTATTTTCTTTCATGCACCCTGGCCGCTGTACGTAAGTTTACATGCTACGTGCGTGCCTCTACTACGACACGTGCGCGCCTCTACATCGACCAGTATATATGTACGTACACGTTTGCGACCAGAATAACAACACTACGTACGCTTCAACCAGGTGGGTCCCGACTGTCAGGCACTTCCTTGCCTGCGAAGATGTAGCTGGTGGGTCCCAGTAGTCAGGGGGTGAATCGTTTTTTTTTGCCCGGAAGCACTTCCTTGCGTGCGAAGATGTAATTGGTGGGTCCCAGCAGTCAGGGGGGTGAATCGTTTTTTTTTGCCCGGACGCACTTCCTTGCGTGCGAAGATGTAGCTGGTGGGTCCCAGCAGTCAGGGGGAAACATTTTTTACGTAATACGGTGGCCCGTCCGGTGGGTCCCCGCTGTCAGGTGGAGGAATAATTATTTTGCGCGTAATAAGGAGGCACTTCCTTGCGGCCGCCGTGGACCCAGCTGTCAGCCTCTCCACGCACAGTACTCTTCTGATGGAAGTCGGTCATTGATCACATTGACCACGCCGCACCGAGAGCACCACGGCGATGGACAACACCGAGTCCTAGGAAGGGGACGACACGGAGGCAGGGAAGACTCGGCAGTTGTTTCCCACGAGGAGGGGAGTACGACTGTATGAGGGTTTACTGGTTCGTCTCCGTCGCCGGAGAATAACAGCAGGTGTGGGTGAGTAGAGGGATGGCTAGGCCAACGATGGGTGTACGGTGGGGCGGTGAGGCCTGCGCGACAGCATAGCCTACCGTAGGGAGGAGGGAGCAGGCAGTCCCGCCGGCGCTTGTTTGAGCGGCTGGAGCAGGACGAGTAGAGATTGAAGAAGCACGACGTCCATTGGATGGACATCCAACCGTCACTGCTTGTGCGTCAACCTTTTTTTAGGAAAGCCTCAAATCTGTGGAAAACAGCATACAGCCCATCTGCCATTATTTCTAATAATTTACAGCCCATTTGCTAATTCTTAAGGTTTTTTTGGAGCCCATATTCTTTTTGTTAGCATTACAGCCCATATTGTGGCCACGGTTAAAAAATTATACAAAATTTTGCATATCTCGATGCGGTCCGAACTGTTTTAATCCCGAAATTTCGACTCACATTCAAACTGATTTTAAAAATAAATGTATATCAATATAAAATCCAACAAATTTTCCACGCATAAAAATTAATGTAATTTAAAATCTTGAAATGGAAAAAAATAATTTGAAACTAATTGCCGGTTTGATGTGTTTTAAAAATGTATAGCCCATTTCTCATTACTGATGGGCCATTTTCTCGGCCAGCCGAATGAAAGCTCTCCTCGTCTTGAAAGATTTGCAGCCCAAGAGGCCTGACAAAGCGACTTACTTGGCAAATCACAAAAAGACTGGGCTGTGGCCATGGACCCAGCTGTCAGCCTCTCCACGTACAGTACTCTTCCGATGGAAGTCGTTCCTTGACCACGCTGACCATGCCGCGTGGAGAGCACCACGGCGGTGGACGACGATGAGGCCTAGGAAGGGGACGACGCGGAGCCGGGGAAGACGCGGTAGTGGAAGCCCGTGCGGAGAGGAGTACGAGGGTTCACTGGTTTGGCTGC
>NW_021297326.1:0-1303 GCF_002162155.2 Triticum dicoccoides
AAGAATGGTTCTTCTCGAAGGTCGAACAACTCAGGATTAACTCACGGAATGAGACATAGCAACATCTCTCGAGCTGAGAGGCGAAGCACACATCCATAGGAATGGAGTGAAGCAGATGACGAAGGTTCACTAGGTAGACCACAATTTCACGCTTAAGAAGGTGGTAATCGATTGTCAACGTAGCGAGGAGTTGAGTTGCCATGATACCATAACGATACACCTTAGGGAAGGTGACTCGTAGAGATATCCCCTTAAGTGGCAAAAAGAATTACTTTTGATTCAGAGATCATTGAAACTCTTTAAACCAGCCTAAGGCAATTCTCGAGCGATCATTTGGAGGGGGTCGGTAGAATGGCATACTCGGACTTGGATGATGTGGATTACCTTGTTGAAGACAACGTAATGGATGAATTTTCTTACCACCGGAAATGGAAGAGACCCGTGGTGGAATGGCACATTGGCGGTGCAAGCTGGGAACAAAATGCAAATGCTGGGAATGATTCTGGTAACTGGGGAAGAACCCAACAATAGAGAGTGAATCCACTGTTGAGAAGTTATAGCATAACCGAGGAAGTTGAGAGCAAACCTAGCTAGTGCCGATGGTAACACCTAACGCTTGTGCGTGCTCTCAAGAACTTGAGCATTTCCATAATCATCAAGGTTTTACCAATATCCGTGTCAAGGATTCTGGCAACACAACTTACTACCATGATGAATACCGGTGGAAGATGCCGATGCAAAGGAAGACAACACTTTCTTAGATTTCACCTTGGCGAGGCCAAGGAAACAAAATCTGGATGATCGACCGAGAGACATTTAGCACTCCGCTTCTAATGTTCTCCTTGATGTGCTAGCGTAACCCATTCATAGATATGGTTTGATATCTAGAACATCAAGTAAAAGGTCGGACTTCGGGATCTCAAAATCCATAGGGGCAACTAGGGAGTAAATCCTAAGAAATCCCTATGGGGAGGTGGCCAACTTCCTCAATCAAGATATTATAATAACAGGTCTTCCGGCTGGGTGTGTTGGCCACGACATCCACTTTACCGGTTTTCGAGGGACCGATATTATAGTTCTTGGGAAATGTTCCAAACCATCATATCTGCCTGAGATTCAGATCTGGTTGGTGTCAGGATATTCCAGACTCATCGAGTCTAGGAAGAAAAATGAAAGTTTGCAACACAATTCGACGAGACAACGCTGCGAGATTCTCGGGGAATGAACTACGATAGTAAGCTCCAAAACATGAGCTGGTTCTGCTACAAACATGTGAACACGCTGTCCCAGACAAACATGACCA
>NW_021297327.1:0-1690 GCF_002162155.2 Triticum dicoccoides
CACATAAAGCCTTGCAAGCATTACAACTAATATGTTAGTTGTGAGATGATGTATTACGGAACGAGTAAAGAGACTTGCCGGTAACGAGATTGAACTAGGTATTGGATACCGACGATCGAATCTCGGGCAAGTAACATACCGATGACAAAGGGAACAACGTATGTTGTTATGCGGTCTGACCGATAAAGATCTTCGTAGAATATGTAGGAGCCAATATGGGCATCCAGGTCCCGCTATTGGTTATTGACCGGAGACGTGTCTCGGTCATGTCTACATTGTTCTCGAACCCGTAGGGTCCGCACGCTTAAGGTTACGATGACAGTTATATTATGAGTTTATGCATTTTGATGTACCGAAGGTTGTTCGGAGTCCCGGATGTGATCACGGACATGACGAGGAGTCTCGAAATGGTCGAGACATAAAGATTGATATATTGGAAGTCTATGTTTGGACATCGGAAGTGTTCCGAGTGAAATCGGGATTTTACCGGGTTACCGGGAGGTTACCGGAACCCCCCGGGAGCCATATGGGCCATCATGGGCCTTAGTGGAAAGGAGAAAGGGGCAGCCCAAGGGGGCTGCGCGCCTCCCCCCTTCCCCTAGTCCTAGTAGGACTAGGAGAGGTAGCCGGCCACCCCTCTCCCTCTTTCCCCCTTGGGAATCCTAGTTGGAATAGGATTTGGGGGGAGTCCTACTCCCGGTAGGAGTAGGACTCCTCCTGCGCCACCTCCTCCTGGCCGGCGCCTCCTCCCCCCTTGGCTCCTTTATATACGGAGGCAGGGGCACCTCTAAACACACAAGTTGACACAAGTTGATCCACGTGATCGATTCCTTAGCCGTGTGCGGTGCCCCCTGCCACCATATTCCTCGATAATACTGTAGCGGAGTTTAGGCGAAGCCCTGCTGCTGTAGTTCATCAAGATCGTCACCACGCCGTCGTGCTGACGAAACTCTTCCCCGACACTTTGGTGGATCGGAGTCCGGGGATCGTCATCGAGCTGAACGTGTGCTCGAACTCGGAGGTGCCGTAGTTTCGGTGCTTGATCGGTTGGATCGTGAAGACGTACGACTACTTCCTCTACGTCGTGTCATCGCTTCCGCAGTCGGTCTGCGTTGGGTACGTAGACAACACTCTCCTCTCGTTGCTATGCATCACATGATCCTGTGTGCGCGTAGGAAATTTTTTGAAATTACTACGAAACCCAACAGTGGCATCCGAGCCAGGTTATTGATGTTGATGTTATATGCACGAGTAGAACACAAGTGAGTTGTGGACGATACAAGTCATACTGCCTACCAGCATGTCATATTTTGGTTCGGCGGTATTGTTGGACAAGACGACCCAGACCAACCTTACGCGTACGCTTACGCGAGACCGGTTCCCTCGACGTGCTTTGCACAGAGATGGCTTGCGGGCGACTGTCTCTCCAACTTTAGTTGAACCAAGTATGGCTACGCCCGGTCCTTGCGAAGGTTAAAACGGAGTCTATTTGACAAACTATCGTTGTGGTTTTGATGCGTAGGTGAGATTGGTTCTTACTTAAGCCCGTAGCAGCCACGTAAAAAATTGCAACAACAAAGTAGAGGACGTCTAACTTGTTTTTGCAGGGCATGTTGTGATGTGATATGGTCAAGGCATGATGCTGAATTTTATTGTATGAGATGATCATGTTTTGTAACCAAGTTATCGG
>NW_021297328.1:0-1189 GCF_002162155.2 Triticum dicoccoides
TTTTCATACATGGATCCTATCTCGGATTTCATGGCTTCTAGCCATTTGTCGGAATCCGGGCCCGCCATCGCTTCTTCATAGTTCGAAGGTTCACCGTTGTCTAACAGCATGATTTCCAAGACAGGGTTGCCGTACCACTCTGGTGCGGAACGTGTCCTTGTGGACCTTCGAATTTCAGTAGGAGCTTGATCAGAAGTATCTTGATCATTATCATTAACTTCCTCTCTAGTCGGTGCTGGCACCTCAGGAACATTTTCTTGAGTTGCGCCATTTTCCGGTTCAAGAGGCAATACTTCATCAAGCTCTACTTTCCTCCCACTTACTTCTTTCGAGAGAAACTCTTTCTCTAGAAAGGACCCATTCTTGGCAACAAAGATCTTGCCTTCGGATCTGAGGTAGAAGGTGTACCCAATAGTTTCTTTTGGGTACCCTATGAAGACGCATTTTTCCGATTTGGGTTCGAGCTTTTCAGGTTGAAGTTTCTTGACATAAGCATCGAATCCCCAAACTTTTAGAAACGACAGCTTAGGTTTCTTCCCAAACCATAATTCATACGGTGTCGTCTCAACGGATTTCGACGGAGCCCTATTTAAAGTGAATGCGGCAGTCTCTAAAGCATAGCCCCAAAAAGAAAGCGGTAAATCGGTAAGAGACATCATAGATCGCACCATATCTAACAGAGTGCGATTACGACGTTCGGACACAGCATTACGCTGAGGTGTTCCAGGCGGCGTGAGTTGTGAAACTATTCCACATTTTCTTAAGTGTGCCCCAAACTCGTGACTCAAGTATTCTCCTCCACGATCTGATCGTAGAAACTTGATTTTCCTGTCACGTTGATTTTCAACCTCACTCTGAAATTCCTTGAACTTTTCAAAGGTTTCAGACTTGTGTTTCATTAAGTAGATATACCCATACCTACTTAAATCATCAGTGAGGGTGAGAACATAACGATAGCCACCGCGAGCCTCAACACTCATTGGACCGCACACATCGGTATGTATGATTTCCAATAAGTCGGTTGCTCGCTCCATTGTTCCTGAGAACGGAGTCTTGGTCATTTTACCCATAAGGCATGGTTCGCACGTGTCAAATGATTCATAATCAAGAGACTCTAAAAGTCCATCAGCATGGAGCTTCTTCATGCGTTTAACACCTATGTGACCAAGGCGGCAGTGCCACAAGTATG
>NW_021297329.1:0-875 GCF_002162155.2 Triticum dicoccoides
AACAAAGGAACTATTTAGAAATTGCTAGTCGAACTTTTTTTTAGAGAAAAGGCACGAAGGCCCGACTTCAAATTAATGAAGCCATCAACCGGCTAGGATACAATGGTGCTGAATTACAAAGGCAAAGACTTGACCAAAAACTGAAAAATACATGCCAAATTCACTACGACCCGGAGCAGCAGCGAACAGAGCATCTAAGAGAAACAACGATCAAGCCACCGGAGATCTTGTGCAGACAGAACAACAGGGCCGAAGCCACCCTACGCCGACAATTGCCGTGGACATGAAGGCCCAGACCGCTTGAAGGAAACCATCGACTCCGCCGCCCACTGCCTCGGGCCACTGCCGGAGGGGAGATCACTATCTCCCCTACGCCCAGACCGTGCCAGACGCCCACCACCGGCCGGCCGCCAACCAGCAGACAAGGCGGGGAGCAACTGAAAGATGCGGAAGAACCAACATGCCACCACCAACGCCGGCAACCAGGGGATCGGAGCACAGCTGCCGCCACCCACCACCAAGCAGCACGCCCAACCTCCAACCTCCCCTTGAACGGCGCCTCCAAGGAGGATCAAGACGCCAGAACGTCTCCGCCGTCCGGCCAAAAGGCCAAGACTTTCGCCTGGAGCAGGAAGGGGAAGATGGGGACAGATCTGGAAGCTCGACCCGCCCTCAAGAAGGGAACGACACCGGAGCGCCGCCGGCGTCGAGGTCGACGCGAAATCGACCAAGGGTTTCCCCCATTCCAAGACTCCACCACCCCATCCTCGGCCAGATCTGACGGGTCAGCCACCAAATTAGGAGAGGAGGCCACTGCGAGGGGAAGGGGCCGAGAGGAAGAAAAGTCGCCCGCCGCTGCAGCAAGGCCTCGCCGC
>NW_021297330.1:0-1005 GCF_002162155.2 Triticum dicoccoides
GTCTATCAATTGATAGTCAAGAGTATGCATGCATTCGTTATCGATGCCTATTACTCTTGTGGTCCGTCAAGCCATTCTGTCCTGAATGACTTGGAGAAACAAACTCCAGTACCTCATCCATATCTAGGATTGGGTCAAAGCAGTTGTATTCCGCAGATCAAATGCCAATCCAGCTTTTGGTTCTGTTCTACCTTGGAGTATTACCCCCTTTATGTCAGAATTGTCATGAGAACTGCACCAACTCTCATGAATTTTGACGTAGTGATACTTCTCACCATCATTAGTCATTCCTCGGCCCTCGTGTTGATGCAACCGGAATACCGACAAGTGAATCGTGATGTGTGAAATCAATACTCCTAGCAACCTCGTTGCTTGGTAGTAAAAGGGCAATAATTTCATTCTTAGCGTGTTGGTTCTTGAATCACCATTCTAAGATTGATCGTGCTACCTTGTCCATCTTTCCGGTGCACCTTCGATCAATGAGTTAGGATTGTGCCAATCCCTCGCTCTGTTGATCATATCGTCTTGCCCTGAAAAGCAAGATTGTTCCTGAGCTTAATAGCATATCGGTGGTTGTGATCTTCCGATTATCTTCTCGGAAGTATCACCGGGTCGTCACCCGACCGCTATGTTGAGCTCGTAATCAAGTTGGTTTATCCTTGTAAACCACCCCTTCTCCGAGAGTCTGTGTTGGATACCCCTGAGCTAGATGGTTAAGCTGAACAGCAACTTGGAGAGTTGGAAGATAAAAGCTTGCCTAACTTAGTTCGTTCCAAAGGGATATTCTTGTGTAGTGTGTGTTGAAGAAAGGTGATATCTTCATCGATTGGTCCCTGTGATCAGTTGCTGGATCTATTATCTTATCCAATCTTTGATTTGAGTATGGGCTATCGTCAAATCAAATCAGAACCAACGATATTCGTAATGTTGTCTTACTCGTGGTTTTCCTCGAGCATACACCATTATATTCTTATGGGTCTGACCAATGCTATCACCGTGTTCACA
>NW_021297331.1:0-1871 GCF_002162155.2 Triticum dicoccoides
GATCAAATCATCGCTGCCCAAAAGCGAGATAAGGGAATATCTAAAATCAAAGAGAACATTGCTAGCGGAGGTGCTAGTTGTTTCTCCACAAATGATCATGGTGTTGTGTACTTCGAGAACCGTCTAGTGGTTCCCAAGAACCAGCATCTACGGCAGCTGATCCTTAAGGAGGCTCATGAATCTCCTCTCACCATTCATCCCGGTAGTACTAAAATGTATCAGGACCTACGCCAGAGGTTCTGGTGGACTAGGATGAAGAGAGAAATCGCTCAGTATATTGCAAATTGCGACGTCTGTCGTCGTGTAAAAGCAGAGCATCAACGGCCTGCTGGCACCCTTCAACCCTTAGCTATTCCTGAATGGAAATGGGATAAAATTAGTATGGATTTTATTACCGGTTTTCCCAGGACCAAGAGAGGGAATAATGCTATTTTCGTCGTGGTCGATCGTCTTTCCAAAGTAGCTCATTTCTTACCAGTTCGTGAGAGTATAACCGCTAGTCAGCTGGCAGACTTGTACATCTCCCGAATAGTGTCTCTCCATGGTGTTCCTTTGGAAATTAACTCGGATCGAGGAAGTCTTTTCACCTCTCGATTTTGGGAAAGTTGTCAAAATGCTATGGGAACCCGTCTCTCCTTTAGCACCGCCTTCCACCCTCAGTCGAGTGGTCAAGTGGAACGCGTCAATCAGATTCTAGAAGACATGCTCCGAGCCTCTGTTATCTCCTTCGGAATGGACTGGGAGAAGTGCCTTCCATTTGCCGAATTCACTTACAACAACAGCTGTCAATCTAGCTTGGGTAAAGCCCCTTTTGAAGTTCTCTATGGACGACGATGTCGAACACCCCTTAACTGGTCAGAGACCGGGGAAAGACAATTCTTTGGCCCGGATATGATTCAGGAAGCAGAAGATCAAGTTCGTATCGTTCATGAAAAGTTGAAAACAGCCCAATCTCGTCAAAAGAGTCAATATGACCGAAAACATAGGGCTATGACTTTCGAGGTTGACGAGAAGGCTTATCTTCGGGTCACCCCTCTGAAGGGAACCCATCGTTTCGGTATCAAAGGCAAATTGGCTCCTCGTTACATTGGACCTTTTCGCATTCTTGCCAAACGAGGAGAAGTTGCCTACCAGTTGGAACTACCTCCGCATCTCTCCAGAGTTCACGATGTCTTCCACGTTTCTCAACTCAGGCGTTGCTTCTCGGATCCTATCCGTGAAGTGGACCACGAAACGCTTGATCTCCAAGATGATCTTACATATCGAGAGTACCCCATCCGTATCCTCGATCAAGCCGAACGTACCACGCGACGTCATAATATCAAGTTTCTCAAGGTTCAATGGTCGCATCATTCTGAGGATGAAGCAACTTGGGAAAGGGAGGATCGTCTTCAACTCGAGTATCCCGCCTTCTTCCCGGAGGAACCCAAATCTCGGGACGAGATTCTTTTGAGTGGGGGTGAGTTGTCACACCCTAGCTAGTCATGCATTAGAGTGTTGCATCATGTTTACTCTTTCATCAGAAACTTGAAATGGGGATGACAGAACCCCCAGTCCCCTCTGAAACCAACTAGGGTTACTAAAATAATTTTTCAATGAACCTGAAATGCCCTTCTAAAATGCCCATCATTTTTGTCTTGGTTCAGAACCTCTGCCAAAAATGGTGCACATTTTCCTAGGCCATCCTAGGGTTTTTGAATTAAATCATAAATATTTGAATTTGGGCATTTAAAATAATATAAAATATTTAAATGCTCAAATATCTCCAAACTAAAATGTTTCATGTTGGAAATAATCCAACTATGGGCCAGGAATAGTTTGGTGATTTTTGAAGTTGCCTAGGTATTTTATTTAATTCAACAAAGTTGCAG
>NW_021297332.1:0-1247 GCF_002162155.2 Triticum dicoccoides
CCGGACTCCCTGCGGATGGAACCTGAATAGGCGATAAACCTGGACTAGAGGCTTAAGTGTTTAGGTAGGTCGTGGTCTACACCCACGTCGGCTTTCGCTTGAAGTCTGCCGAGCACATGTCGTGTGCAGACGCTAAGTGGTGGAAACATGTATGAAGAAGTACACCCCTGCAGGGTTATCATAATCTATTCGAATAGCCGCGTCCGCGGTAAAGGACTACTTGGTTGCCTATACAGTTCATAGACAAGTAAATGGAAACTGTTAAAAGCCTCAAGATAAGTGTGAGTGCCGAGGATGGCTCTTCCGTAGGAAGACGGAGGTGGATCCTCGGTAGTGTATTGAAGTGGTGAGTAGTGGACTCATGTGCGCAAAACCATTTCAAGTTGGAGTATCGTAGGATAGTTTAGCCAAGAGTCAAAGCTGGCTTGCTGCAATAACTCCACCAACCCTTCTTGATACTAAGCATGTATGTAGGATCTGATGTAAGTCTTGCTGAGTACCTTTGTACTCATGTTGCTATAATCTACATTTTTACAGAAGACGCTGCAACCCCTTCTGATGGGTTCTATGTAGACGTTGACATCAACGAGTAGGCTAAAGACCCAGGTGGTGACCCTGAGCTTGTGAAGGACCACGTAGTATAGTTAGGCTTTCCAAGCCTCTTTTATTTTACTAGTTGTCTGTACTCAGACAAGCTACTTCCGCTGCTGGTTTGTATGACTGTATGACTTGTATGTTGGGTCGTGAGACCCGTACCTTTGTGTATGTTATGTATGGCTCTCTGAGCCTTAAATAAAGTACTTGTGTCGTAGAGTCATGTTGTGATGCTTCGTTGTATTTGCACATATCGAGCATATTGTGTGTATGATTGAAATGCTTGGTATGTCTGGGATCTGACTATCTAGTTGTTTATCTTTAGTAGCCTCTCTTACCGGGAAATGTCTCCTAGTGTTACCGCTGAGCCATGGTAGCTTGCTACTGCTCTGGAACACTTAGGCTGGCCGGCATGTGTCCTTCTTCGTTCCTGTGTCTGTCCCTTCGGGGAAATGTCACGCTTTGAGTACCGGAGTCCTGTTAGCCCGCTACAGCCCGGTTTACCGGAGTCCTGCTAGCCCAGTGCTACAGCCCGGACCCACTTGCTGATGACCGACACGTTCGAAGCTGGGTCATGGATGCCTGTCCCTGTAAGTCTGTGCCACTTTGGGTTTACGACTAGTCATGTCAGCCCGGGCTCTTTATCATATGGA
>NW_021297333.1:0-1009 GCF_002162155.2 Triticum dicoccoides
TCAACTCCATTCGTGAAAATGTTCAAGATGGAGACATAGAGATTTGTAAAGTACATACGGACCTGAATGTAGCAGATCCGTTGACTAAACCTCTCCCTAGAGCAAAACATGATCAACACCAGAATTCCATGGGTGTTCGATTCATCACAATGTAACTAGATTATTGACTCTAGTGCAAGTGGGAGACTGTTGGAAATATGCCCTAGAGGCAATAATAAAAGCATTATTATTATATTTCCTTGTTCATGATAATTGTCTTTATTCATGCTATAATTGTGTTATCCGGAAATCGTAATACATGTGTGAATAACAGACATCAACATGTCCCTAGTGAGCCTCTAGTTGACTAGCTCGTTGATCAACAGATAGTCATGGTTTCCTGACTATGGACACTGGATGTCATTGATAACGGGATCACATCATTAGGAGAATGATGTGATGGACAAGACCCAATCCTAAACATATCACAAGATCGTATAGTTCGTTTGCTAGAGTTTTCCAATGTCAAGTATCTTTTCCTTAGACCATGAGATTGTGTAACTCCCGGATACCGTAGGAGTGCTTTGGGTATGCCAAACGTCACAACGTAACTGGGTGACTATAAAGGTAGACTACGGGTATCTCCAAAAGTGTCTGTTGGGTGACATGGATCAAGACTGGGATTTGTCACTCCGTATGACGGAGAGGTATCACTGGGCCCACTCGGTAATGCATCATCATAATGAGCTCAGAGTGACCAAGTGTCTGGTCACGGGATCATGCATTATGGTACGAGTAAAGTGACTTGCCGGTAACGAGATTGAACGAGGTATTGGGATACCGACGATCGAATCTCGGGCAAGTAACATATCGATAGACAAAGGGAATAGCGTACGGGGTTGATAGAATCCTCGACATCGTGGTTCATCCGATGAGATCATCGTGGAGCATGTGGGAGCCAGCATGGGTATCCAGATCCCGCTGTTGGTTATTGACCGGAGAGTCGTCTCGGTCATGTCTGCTTGTCTCC
>NW_021297334.1:0-1080 GCF_002162155.2 Triticum dicoccoides
CCCGAGATTTGCTAATCGTGGAAATCACTTCGGGACCCCAAAACTAAGTATAGTCCAAAAAACGGGCCAGAATCGACCCAAACTACGAGTTTTGAACACCCACACATAGCACACCTTGGGGTTCGACAACCATGGAAAGCATTTTGCGACCCCAAAACGGTGAGTAATAGTCCATGAAAGAGGCCAGAATCGGACAAACCTAGGATTATTGATGACCGACACGTAAACTCACTCAGGGGTTCGTTAATCGTGGAAATCACTCCAGGACCCCAAAATAGTGAGTAATAGTCCACGAAACGGGTCAGAATCGAGCAAAACTGCGAGTGTTGACGACCGACATGTAAGCGCACCTTGGGGTTGAACGACTGTGGAAATCGCTTCGGGGCCCCAAAACGGTGAGTAATAGTCCACGAAACGGGTCAGAATTGGCCAAAAGTATGAGTGTTGATGACGGACATGTAAATGCACTCCTGGGGTCGTTAATCATGGAAATCGCTCTGGGACCCAGAACAGTGAGTAATAGTGCACGAAACGGACCAGAATTGGCCGAAATTGAGAGTGTTGATGACCACACGTTATCGCACCCCGAGATTGGTCAATCATGGAAATCACTTCGGGACCCCAAAACTAAGTATAGTCCAAGAAACGGGCCAGAATCGACCCAAACAACGAGTTTTGAAAACCCACACATAGCACACCTTGGGGTTCGACAACCATGGAAAGCATTTTGGGACCCCAAAAGGGTAAGTAATAGTCCATGAAAGAGCCCAGAATCGGACAAACCTAGGATTAGTGATGACCGACACGTAAACTCACTCAGGGGTTCGTTAATCGTGGAAATCACTCCAGGACCCCAAAATAGTGAGTAATAGTCCACGAAACGGGTCAGAATCGGCAAAACTGCGAGTGTTGACGACCGACATGTAAGCGCACCTTGGGGTTGAACGACTGTGGAAATCGCTTCGGGACCCCAAAACGGTGAGTAATAGTCCACGAAACGGGTCAGAATTGGCCAAAACTATGAGTGTTGATGACGGACACGTAAATGCACTCCTGGGATCGTTAATCATGGAAATCGCT
>NW_021297335.1:0-2520 GCF_002162155.2 Triticum dicoccoides
TTCAGCCAGTTGGGAAACCGACTAGGATACTCTCAACCGTTTACAAATCTGAACCTTTCGAGATAGTGCAGTACTCTCTCCACCATTGTTTATATAACATTTACATATTTTGAAGTTCACGTTTGACCATCAATTTAACCAATTGAATGCATCGTGCATATGTCACAAACATTATACCATTCAATTCATATTAAAAATAGTTTCAATGGTATAATTTTTATAACATATAGTAAATATTTTATTGGCAAAAATGATGCTCGAAGTTCAATCACAAAAATAAGCACGCCATGTAAATAGGAAACGAGGGAGTAGTTTAGTCGTTATCCCCATCTATTTCTTCAGCGGAACTGGCGAAGATACATTCTTGGGCTGCTTGGCGGAATATGTATCCGCCTAACATCCCCTGAACAAGAAAAAAAAACATATAGATATATATCACGCATCTGTGATCATAACACCTTAAATCCTGGACGGCGTAGAAATCCGTCTGTGATGTGGATTTCTATCTGTCCGTAATGTGCCTTTGTAGTAGTGTCGAAAGATAAATTAAGACGTGCATGAGTGTAGTAGGGAATTTGTTCTGAAAGACGACTGCTCGTGCATTGATTCTGCCACCTGCCTGTTTGGATTGAAGATACGAAAGAAACTTAGAAACACTAAGCCCACGAATTTGTGATTGACCGAGATATATCACAAGCTTGGGCAAACATGTGTACACATATATGCATTGACCGAGATAAAGTACAGAATATAAATGGAATAAGAAAAGGAGTTTTACGATAGAACAGGTTAGACGCACAACCACTAACGCCACATTCACATAACCACAAACTATGTGTGTTCCCTACACATATAGGAATAGGATAATAATTAATGGATGCCCATCAGCCCCACTTAAGTGACCGCATGTTGTGCCACATTATAATATACTCCTGATGTCACAGACAAACGTCTGTAATGTGAGTCATCATATATAGATAAGACACTTGACCCGTCATGAGCTTAATGCAGACAAACTGGTGGAAAATTTGGATTGTCGGTTATCTATCTTTATGGTTTTTGTAAAAAGCTATCATAGCTGCCCACGAAAATGCACAGACAAAATCTTACTCATCTATTATTTTTGTAAGCCAAAAGTCTTGTGAAATTAGGTCCTGTAATCGATTGAAATATTCAAGATTAGTTGATCGGCATGTAATTTTGACCGCAAATACCATGGATTGATTAATCTTAAGAATATATGAAACCAACTCAGAAACATATACTATCTTGATAAATAATCAAATCCAAGACCAAATAAAACTCTCTTTTTTTAGAAAAGGAGGAAGACCTCCGGCCTTTGCATCTGGACGAATGCAGCCATTTTATTAATTGTTCACACAATACCTTACAAAGAAATACAACAGTAAGACTAAAGCCACGGTTTAGGCAACATCTGCCGCTACTTCTATCCAATTGATGAAGGGATGCTGATAGTCTGGGCCTAATGCCAAATAGACCTTGCAGCCAAACCTACCATCTAAGACCTGAGGTCCCATCCAGGACGCCTGCCGGGTATGGGGCACCCACCGGTTCGGCACACTCCTCAACCTGGACGCTTGCCGGGTATGAGGCCGCCGCAGCCTCCTGCCACCAATCCATCTTCAGAATTGTACTGTTGCACCTACCTTGCCCGGTCTAGCTGCCGTCGACGCCACCACGACGCCAGACCGCATCACCCTCTTGCGCGAGTCCATCTCCGTGCATCAGGCGCCGAGTCACCACAGCGCCATGCCGTCGAGATCTGCCGCCATCAATGAGTGAGATGAAGCAACGCTCCACCAAAGAATCCGTCCTCTGGTCCCTCGATCACGTGTGCACCTCCAAGGATGACGCCCCAAAGGGGGAACGACACTAGAGCACCGCCGTCATCCAATTATCCGATCTAGGGTTTCCCCCGAAGGTAGCAGAGAGTGGCCTTGAACTTCTCGACGGCGATGCCTTCAAGAAGGAAACGATGCAGATAGCGCCGCCACCGCCGGCCTTGGTAATAGCCGAAAGCAAGTTTTCACCCAGATCTGTTCGCAGGAATCCAACTCCCGTGCACGACCGTCGTGAAGGAAATATGCCCTAGAGGCAATAATAAAGTTATTATTTATTTCCTTATATCATGATAAATGTTTATTATTCATGCTAGAATTGTATTAACCGGAAACATAATACATGTGTGAATACATAGACAAACTTAGTGTCACTAGTATGCCTCTACTTGACTAGCTCGTTAATCAAAGATGGTTATGTTTCCTAACCATGGACAAAGAGTTGTTATTTGATTAACGGGATCACATCATTAGTTGAATGATCTGATTGACATGACCCATTCCATTAGCTTAGCACCCGATCGTTTAGTATGTTGCTATTGCTTTCTTCATGACTTATACATGTTCCTATGACTATGAGATTATGCAACTCCCATTTGCCGGAGGAACACTTTGTGTGCTACCAAACGTCACAACGTAAATGGGTGATTATAAAGGAGCT
>NW_021297336.1:0-2430 GCF_002162155.2 Triticum dicoccoides
CTGAGCCTAGGCAGAAGGGCCTTTGGTCCCGGTTCGTGGCACCAACCGGGACCAATAGGCATCCACGCGTCAGCTTTTCTGTGGCTGGGGTTTTTGTTTTTTTTGAAAGGGGGGGGGAGGGGTTGGGGGTTTTGGGGGGGTTAATTTAGGTATTTCATATATTATGTTAGCTAGCTAATTAATAGAGAGAAGTGTCCTCTCTTATGTCCGTGCTTGGTCGACGCTACATACTATACATACGTATAGAGAGGACTAGACACGCTAGCTAGCTAGTAAGCAAACGAAGGAAACAGAAGATCGTCATGAACATATATGCATACAGAGAGAAGTGATATCGACCACCTCTCCTTCTCCGAGAGATTGGTCGAACAACAAGTTCTCGTATATCTATCCGACACTACCGGCTACATATATACAATAATTATCTCTTACAAATATAATCTCCTAAATTACGGACGCATGGTCCACATAGTATTCTCCTTCTTTAGCGATCACGTGGTCAAGAAAGAATGCCGCCAATTCCTCTTGAATTTCTCGCATGCGATCTGGTGCTAGGAGTTCATTCCGCATCCGAAACATCTAATTTGAAGAAGGGGGTCAATATATATATATATATATATATATATATATATATATATATATATATATATATATATGAATGAATGAATGAAACTCAACACAAATGATGGTAATAAAATAAAATTGTGAATATTGTTATCTACGCACTTCATATTGTTCGTCATAGTAGCCCCGCTCACAGGTCGTGTGGCGGATGGACTCACAGACGTAGTATTCACAGAAATCATTCCCTTGTTCCTGCCACAACCACTTTACAAGAAATAGAGGTCAATCAAACTGATAAGCAAGAATGCCAAATGGTATTGATGAAACTAGCGCTTGAATCACTAGGAGATGCGCGAAACATGCTACTATAGTACTTACTTTCGGGTGTCTAAATTCCAGCTCCTTCGGCAGTCCCGGAGCTTTTTTGGTGAATTTTCTCCAAACCCTGCCAGACAAAGAAAACAATTACTTGATATCAGAAATGAACAAAGTTTTTGATATGGTGGATGTTGGGGAACGTTGCAGAAAACAAAAATTTTCCTACGGTTTCACCAAGATCCATCTATGAGTTCATCTAGCAACGAGTGATTGGATTGCATCTACATACCTTTGTAGATCACGCGCGGAAGCGTTCAAAGAACGGGGATGAGGAAGTCGTACTCGACGTGATCCAAATCACCGGAGATCCTAGCGCCGAACGGACGGCACCTCCGCGTTCAACACACGTATGGTCAGTGTAACATCTCCTCCTTCTTGATCCAGCAAGGGGGAAGGAGAGGTTGAGGAAGATGGCTCCAGCAGCAGCACGACGGCGTGGTGGTGGTGGAGCTGCAGCACTCCGTCAGGGCTTCGCCAAGCTCTATGGAGGAGGAGGGGGTGTTGGAGAGGGAGAGGGAGGCACCAAAGGCAAAGGTGAGAGGTCCTCCCTGAAGGAAATATGCCCTAGAGGCAATAATAAAGTTATTATTTATTTCCTTATATCATGATAAATGTTTATTATTCATGCTAGAATTGTATTAACCGGAAACATAATACATGTGTGAATACATAGACAAACTTGGTGTCACTAGTATGCCTCTACTTGACTTGCTCGTTAATCAAAGATGGTTATGTTTCCTAACCATGAACAAGGTGTTGTTGTTTGATTAACGAGGTCACATCATTAGTTGAATGATCTGATTGACATGACCCATTCCATTAGCTTAGCACCCGATCGTTTAGTATGTTGCTATTGCTTTCTTCATGACTTATACATGTTCCTATGACTATGAGATTATGCAACTCCCGTTTGCCGGAGGAACACTTTGGGTGCTACCAAACGTCACAACGTAACTGGGTGATTATAAAGGAGCATTACAGGTGTCTCCAAAGGTACATGTTGGGTTGGCGTATTTCGAGATTAGGATTTGTCACTCCGATTGTCGGAAAGGTATCTATGGGCCCTCTCGGTAATGCACATCACATAAGCCTTGCAAGCATTACAACTAATATGTTAGTTGTGAGATGATGTATTACGGAACGAGTAAAGAGACTTGCCGGTAACGAGATTGAACTAGGTATTGGATACCGACGATCGAATCTCGGGCAAGTAACATACCGATGACAAAGGGAACAACGTATGTTGTTATGCGGTCTGACCGATAAAGATCTTCGTTGAATATGTAGGAGCCAATATGGGCATCCAGGTCCCGCTATTGGTTATTGACCGGAGATGTGTCTCAGTCATGTCTACATTATTCTCGAACCGTAGGGTCCGCACGCTTAACGTTACGATGACAGTTATTATGAGTTTATGCATTTTGATGTACCGAAGTTAGTTCGGAGTCCCGGATGTGATCACGGACATGACGAGGAGTCTCTAAATGG
>NW_021297337.1:0-4189 GCF_002162155.2 Triticum dicoccoides
CTGCTGGTGCCATCTCCCTCAACCTCTCCTCCCTTCCTTGCTGGATCAAGAAGGAGGAGACGTGGCTGTTCCGTACGTGTGTTGAACGCGGAGGTGCCGTCCGTTCGGCGCAGGTCATCGGTGATTTGGATCACGTCGAGTACGACTACATCATCACCTTGCAAGCTTCCGCACACGATCTACAAGTGGTATGTAGATGCAAACTCTCTCCCTAGACTCGTTGCTTAGATGAACTCATAGATGGATCTTGGTGAAACCGTAGAAAAAATTTTAATTTTCTGCAACGTTCCCCAACACTGTGGGCCCGAATCCTGGCCCATGGTAGGGTTTCTAGTCGTATTCAGGCCGTGGGGGCCCAGTAGGAGGCATTTTTTTGTTTTTTGTTTTCTTTCTTGCTTTATTTATTTTATTTTGTTTCTACTTACAACAAAATACTTATTGTTGCTATTTTTAATTATTTTCTAGTTTTTTTGTTTTCTTTTCTGCATTATTTATTTTCTTTTGTTTCTTGCTTTATTTTTTAATTCTTTTTGCTTTTAGTTTTAGAAAAATTATAAACTTTCTGTTAGTGCCATTAGTTTTCAAATTTGAACACACTTTTTTTTGTTTTTTTGTTTTCTTTCTTGCTTTATTTATTTTATTTTGTTTCTACTTACAACAAAATACTTATTGTTGCTATTTTTAATTTTTTTGTTTTGTTTTCTGCACTATTTATTTTCTTTTGTTTTTTTCTTTATTTTTTAATTCTTTTTGCTTTTAGTTTTAGAAAAATTATAAACTTTCTGTTAGTGCCATTAGTTTTCAAATTTGAAAACACTTTTTTTGTTTTTTTGTTTTCTTTCTTGCTTTATTTATTTTATTTTGTTTCTACTTACAACAAAATACTTATTGTTGCTATTTTTAATTATTACGAGGGCCGAACCATAAGACATTAAAGCATTTCAAATGAACTATGAAAAAGTTGAATGTTGGCATGGTATCATAAATTCACCCACATAGCATGTGCATGTTCAAAATGGACAATGGTATCATACTTGTGTGTTACAAAGTTGGCATGGTATCATCATAATAGTTGCGGGAGAAAGTCTTCACTTTTTCTTCGCTTGTGTCATTTGCTTATTGCGCCGTAACCATGAATAATCTTCATCGCTTATCAGGATGCTGGGGTCTGCCTTGACTTTGAAGGGAGGAATTTCATGAAACTTTTCATAATCTTCAGACATGTCTGTCTTGCCCTCCACTCCCACGATGTCCCTTTTTCCTGAAAGAACTATGTGGCGCTTTGGCTCATCGTATGATGTATTCGCTTCCTTATCTTTTCTTTTTCTCGGTCTGGTAGACATGTCCTTCACCTAGATAACCTGTGCCACATCATTGGCTAGGACGAACGGTTCGTCAGTGTACCCAAGATTTTTCAGATCCACTGTTGTCATTCTGTACTGTGGGTCTACCTGTACCCTGCCTCCTGACAGATTGACCCATTTTCACTTAAACAAAGGGACCTTAAAATCATGTCCGTAGTCAAGTTCCCATATGTCCACTATGTAACCATAATATGTGTCCTTTCCCCTCTCGGTTGTTGCATCAAAGCGGACACCGCTGTTTTGGTTGGTGCTCTTTTGATCTTGGTTAATCGTGTAAAATGTATTCCCATTTATCTCGTATCCTTTCCAAATCGTAACAGTCGAAGATGGTCCCCTGGACAACAAGTACAGCTCATGACAAACAGTGTTGTCACCTCTGAGACGTGCTTCCAACCAACTGCTGAAAGTCCTGATGTGTTCACATGTAATCCAGTCGTCGCACTGCTCCGGGTGTTTGGAGCGCAGACTGTTCTTGTGTACATCGACATACGGGGTCACCAAGGTAGAGTTCTGTAGAACTGTGTAGCGTGCTTGAGACCAAGAATATCCGTTCCTGCATATTATTGAGTCCCTTCCAAGCGTGCCTTTTCCAGTCAGTCTCCCCTCATACCGCGATTGAGGGAGACCTATCTTCTTAAGTCCAGGAATGAAGTCAACACAAAACCCGATGACATCCTCTGTTTGATGGCCCATGGAGATGCTTCCTTCTGGCCTAGCGCGGTTACGGACATAGTTCTTTAGGACTCCCATGAACCTCTCAAAGGGGTACATATTGTGTAGAAATACGGGGCCCAGAATGACAATCTCGTCAACTAGATGAACTAGGACGTGCGTCATGATATTGAAGAAGGATAGTGGTAACACCAGCTCGAAACTGAGAAGACATTGTACCACATCACTCCTTAGCCTTGGTATGATTTCTGGATCGATCACCTTCTGAGAGATTGCATTGAGGAATGCACATAGCTTCACAATGGCTAATCGGAGGTTTTCCGGTAGAAGCCCCCTCAATGCAACCGGAAGCAATTGCGTCATAATCACGTGGCAGTCATGAGACTTTAAGTTCTGAAACTTTTTCTTTGACATATTTATTATTCCTTTTATATTCGACGAGAAGCCAGTCGGGATCTTCATACTAAGCAGGCATTTAAAGAAGATTTCCTTCTCTTCTTTGGTAAGGGCATAGCTGGCAGGACCTTCATACTGCTTTGGAGGCATGCCATCTTTTTCGTGCAAACGTTGCAGGTCCTCCCGTGCCTCAGCTGTATCTTTTGTCTTCTCATACACGCCCAAGAAGCCTAGCAGGTTCACACAAAGGTTCTTCGTCACGTGCATCACGTCGATCGAAGAGCGGACCTCTAGGTCTTTCCAGTAGGGTAGGTCCCAAAATATAGATTTCTTCTTCCACATGGGTGCGTGTCCCCCAGCGTCACTCGGAACAGCTAGTCCGCCGGGACCCTTTCCAAAGATTACGTGTAAATCATTGACCACAGCAAGTACGTGATCACCGGTACGCATGGCGGGCTTCCTCCGGTGATCTGCCTCGCCTTTGAAATGCTTGCCTTTCTTTCGACATTGATGGTTGGTCGGAAGAAATCGACGATGGCCCAGGTACACATTCTTCCTGCAACTTCCCAGGTATATACTATCGGTGTCAAGTAAACAGTGCGTGCATGCGTGGTATCCCTTGTTTGTCTGTTCTGAAAGGTTACTGAGAGCGGGCCAATCGTTGATGGTCACGAACAACAACGCCTTTAGGTGAAATTCCTCCTGTTTGTGCTCATCCCACGTATGTACACCTTTTCCATTCCACAGCTGTAAAAGTTCTTCAACTAATGGCCTTAGGTACACATCAATGTCGTTGCCGGGTTGCTTAGGGCCTTGGATGAGAACTGGCGTCATAATGAACTTCCGCTTCATGCACATCCAAGGAGGAAGGTTATACATACATAGAGTCACAGGCCAGGTGCTGTGATTGCTGCTCTGCTCCCCGAAAGGATTAATGCCATCCGCACTTAAAGCAAACCATACGTTCCTTGGGTCACTTGCAAACTCATCCCAGTACTTTCTCTCGATTTTTCTCCACTGCGACCCGTCAGCGGGTGCTCTCAACTTCCCGTCTTTCTTACGGTCCTCACTGTGCCATCACATCAACTTGGCATGCTCTCCGTTTCTGATCAGACGTTTCAACCGTGGTATTATAGGAGCATACCACATCACCTTCGCAGGAACCCTCTTCCTGGGGGGCTCGCCGTCAACATCACCAGGGTCATCTCGTCTGATCTTATACCGTAATGCACCGCATACCGGGCATGCGTTCAGATCCTTGTACGCACCACGGTAGAGGATGCAATCATTAGGGCATGCATGTATCTTCTGCACCTCCAATCCTAGAGGGCATACGACCTTCTTTGTTGCGTATGTACTGTCGGGCAACTCGTTATCCTTTGGAAGCTTCTTCTTCAATATTTTCAGTAGCTTCTAAAATCCTTTGTCAGCCATAGCATTCTCTACCTTCCACTGCAGCAATTCCAATACGGTACCGAGCTTTGTGTTGCCATCTTTGCAATTGGGGTACAACCCTTTTTTGTGGTCCTCTAACATGCGATCGAACTTCAGCTTGTCCTTTTGACTTTCGCATTGCGTCCTTGCATCGACAATGACCCGGCGGAGATCATCATCATTGGGCACATCGTCTGGTTCCTCTTGATCTTCAGCAGCTTCGCCTGTTGCAGCATCATCGAGCACATCGGCTGGTTCCTCTTGATCTTCAGTAGCATCACCGTATTCAGGGGGCACATAGTTGTCATCGTACTTTTCTTCTT
>NW_021297338.1:0-1002 GCF_002162155.2 Triticum dicoccoides
GATGGCGTGAAGTATCACTATGTCAAGAATTCACAAAAGGTGGTGCAATTCTCATGAAATTCCTGTCATAAAGAAGGTAATACTTCAGGGTAGAGCAGACCAGAAGCTGGATTGTAACTTGATCTGCGGAACACAACTACTTTGACCCAATCCTAGATATGGATGAGGTACTGGAGTTTGTTTCTCCAAGTCATTCAGGACAGAATGGCTTGACGTACCACAAGGGTAATAGGCATCGATAAACGAATGCATGCATACCCTTGGTATCAATTGATAGACGAGGGTCAGAATGCAACTAAAGAGAGCAACTCAAAGGAACATGCGATTTTCTGAGTTGTGGATGCATGGTTTAGCATGTCGAACGAATTCCACATATTTCTTCCGGATAACCCATGCAGAAAGGTAGAACTGGCAGAGTCACAATGTAGAATCGAGAACCCATCAAGAGCACTCTGAATGTGATCTTTCGATCAGCGAGGAACATCTGCCATAAGCGGTTCATAGTATTTGGAAGAAAGGAATACCACGAACATCGAGGACTAACGCAAAGGTTACTAATATCCTGAAGGAACTAGCAAATACTATCAACATGAAGTAAGTAGGGTGAATCTCGGGTTCAAAAACCCAGGAACAGAATACCTACTACTAAGTAGCATCACGGGATGCTTTCGAGACTGATGGCCAGAATCATCACACTGGGAACACAAAACGTTGCTAGGTTACTAGGTGACTCCCTAAATACCTAGGGTCATAATAGTAACTCCAACATAAATGTCAAGGCAACAGAGTACCTCAACTCACTGATTAGTGTGGTTAATCTGGCCCAAAGGAACATTGAAACGGAAGGAAGGAATCTGCAAGTGCATCAGACTGTTTAGAAACCTGGAATGACTCGGACAGCATAACGGCTGTAAATGCTCAGAAAAGATTTGAGACATTCACAAAAATGGTGGCATAACCACTCAGAAGCACAATATCAAGGTTTCGAGATCAACAATTAAC
>NW_021297339.1:0-1589 GCF_002162155.2 Triticum dicoccoides
GGATTGACAAAACAATCTCGATTATCATGACGGATTAGTATTCACATATGAATATGAGAAGACCATTTAGGAAAGGTATGGAATCAACACTTGACATTGAAGCAACTCGAATACCACAACTCAAAACAAAAACAAAAGGATTGGCTTGCAGAATAAGCCAGAACAAACATATGATAGAGATTTCGTCCGAAGTTTTCGTGGTGGGGCCTACACGGGCTCGATCGTACAGCACCATCATGTACAAGGCAGTGCACATGACATACGAAGCGTCCCCGAGTCGGCATAGCCAAGGACTCTTTAAGACACAACGAGACCACTGTAAAACCGACCGTGAATAGGCGGACCACTAGACGTCGAACCCCAATTTCATATCATACATCTGTCGGAAAGATATTCTAAGAGCTACTTGAATTCCCACTTATGAAACTCCCGAACCTTTCCGGTTATGCAATCAGGTGTTGGGGATACAGGGGAAGCATAATATCTCACCCAAACTAGCAAATCCTACATCCAGCTGTATCCATCCTTCAACACATAACCAAGAAACCTTCGGAAATCATCTACCTCAACCTTCGAAAATCATCCGTTATACAAGTTATGGCGATACTCCCGAACTCCCGCCCCAGTACTGGGTGGCGTCGAGGTTATCTCACCAACGAACTGCATAAAAGAGATTTTCGATGTCGGCGTACTAAACTCAGGTATTCCAGAATTGCAATGATAAAATTATGATGACAACACCTCAGAGCTCAACTCCCCGGGACACTTCCACAAAACCCCTGACAGGAGGCACCAAGACAATGTTCTCATCATAAAACCATCGGAACGATTCCAAGATACCCGCGTGATCCTAAATTTTTTTAGTGAAATTTGAGAAGAGAAGAGTCAAAACTCTACATCAGGATGCCTTACCAGAGCGATGAAGGGACTGGGGAGTAAAAGAATTCCTAAACTCTCCGATATATAATTCCTAAAGGACTCAAAACATTTTTCTAGACACAACTCGGCCACTAATAACGATCAAGCAATGGGGCTCCTAAGGTCGGGGAAGGCTCTGATTACCAACTTGTAACGCCCTCGATGCGGCTATATCTCCCACGTGTCGAAGCACGACTTAGAGGCATAACCGCATTGAAAGCAATGTCGCAAGTGAGGTAATCTTCACACAACCCATGTAAAACATAAGGGAAAGAGATACATAGTTGGCTTACAATCGCCACTTCACACAATTACATGAATAAAGCATTACATCAACCAAATACAATCAGGGCCCGACTACGGAACCAAAGTAAAAGAAGAACCCCAAATGCGACAAAGGTCCCCGATCGACCCCAACTGGGCTCCACTACTGATCAACTAGAACGGAAACAACACAAAGGACAAGATCTTCATCGAGCTCCTCCTGAACTTGGTTGCGTCATCTGCACGGACTCAACGGCACCTGCAAGCTGGTTTTGGAAGTATCTGTGAGCCACGGGGACTCAGCAATCTCGCACCCGCGAGATCAAGACTATTTAAGCTTATAGGAAGGATGGAGTAATGAGGTGGAGCTGCAGCAAGCGACTAGCATATATGGTGGCTACAATCGC
>NW_021297340.1:0-847 GCF_002162155.2 Triticum dicoccoides
TTGAATGGCGCATTTTGAACACAGAAAAACAATGGAGTTCAAATAAGTTCAAAAAAATGAAATCCCTTTGTAACAGACGAGTTTCCGTATGAAACCCTGATACTTCGTAAGAGATTGTCCGTTTTGTACAGGAAGTGCATCCAGTTTTTGCCGTAACCCTCTCTAATTTCTCTCACATGCTATGTGGGTGAAATGATGATACCATGCCAACTTGGAACCTTTTCAGAGTTCATTTCAAATGCTTTTCAATTTCATGGTCTTATAGCTCAAAATAATCAGTAAATGCATGAAAAATAACAAATGTAGTCAGAAAGGGTTGTAAATTGATGATGTGGCTTTGAATGGTGCATTTTGAACACAGAAAAACAAGGGAGTTCAAATAAGTTCAAAGAAATGAAATCCCTTTGTAACAGGCGTGTTTCCGTATGAAACCCTGATACTTCGAAAGAGATTATCTCTTTTGTACACAAAGTGCATCCGGTTTTTGCCATAACCCTCTCTACTTTCTCGCACATGCTATGTGGGTGAAATAATGATACCATGCCAACTTGGAACCTTTTCAGAGTTCATTTCAAATGCTTTTCAATTTCATGGTCTTATAGCTCAAAATAATCAGTAAATGCATGAAAAATAACAAATGTAGTCAGAAAGGGCTGTATATTGATGATGTGGCTTTGAATGGAGCATTTTGAACACAGAAAAACAATGGAGTTCAAATAAATTTAAAAAAAATGAAATCCCTTTGTAACAGACGAGTTTCCATATGAAACCCTGATACTTCGAAAGAGATTGTCCGTTTTGTACAGGAAGTGCATCCAGTTTTTGCCATAACACTCTCTACTTTCTC
>NW_021297341.1:0-892 GCF_002162155.2 Triticum dicoccoides
TT
Source organism: Triticum dicoccoides (assembly GCF_002162155.2). Taxonomy (NCBI): domain Eukaryota; kingdom Viridiplantae; phylum Streptophyta; class Magnoliopsida; order Poales; family Poaceae; genus Triticum; species Triticum dicoccoides. The sequence continues at coordinate 3 of NW_021297341.1, forward strand.
TCTAGACTCAACATCGACCAGTTTGGCTTGGAGAACCTACAGGCAGTCCGGCTCTGATGCCAACGCTGTCAGGACCCCGACTCGATGTCACATCGATCTAGCCGGTAACACCTCATATCACTTTGCGGCCTCACGCACGGTATCCCCACGGGTGTCGCCTTACCTTTGCCCGGGACCGTTTGCGCCTTTTGGCTCACGTATATGATAGTGTCGCTAGCATCCATATGATAAGGAGCCCGGGCTGACATGACTAGTCGTAAACCCAAAGTGGCACAGACTTACAGGGACAGGCATCCATGACCCAGCTTCGAACGTGTCGGTCATCAGCAAGTGGGTCCGGGCTGTAGCACTGGGCTAGCAGGACTCCGGTAATCCGGGCTGTAGCGGGCTAACAGGACTCCGGTACTCAAAGCGTGACATTTCCCCGAAGGGACAGACACAGGAACGAAGAAGGACACATGCCGGCCAGCCTAAGTATTCCAGAGCAGTAGCAAGCTACCATGGCTCAGCGGTAACACTAGGAGACATTTCCCGGTAAGAGAGGCTACTAAAGATAAACGACTAGATAGTCAGATCCCACACATACCAAGCATTTCAATCATACACACAATATGCTCGATATGTGCAAATACAACGAAGCATCACAACATGACTCTACGACACAAGTACTTTATTTAAGGCTCAGAGAGCCATACATAACATACACAAGGTACGGGTCACACGACCCAGCATTCAAGTCATACAGTCATACAAACCAGCAGCGGAAGTAACTTGTCTGAGTACAGACAACTAGTAAAATAAAAGAGGCTTGGAAAGCCTAGCTATACTACGTGGTCCTTCACAAGCTCAGGGTCACCACCTGGGCCTTTAGCCTACTCGTTGATGTCAAC
>NW_021297342.1:0-1142 GCF_002162155.2 Triticum dicoccoides
TAGCTACCAAGCAACGAGGTTGCTGGGAGTATTGATTTCACACACCATGATTCACTTGTCGGCACTCCGGCTGCAACAACACGGAACCGAGGAATGAAAAAGGATGGCGAGAAGTATCACTATGTCAAGAATTCACAAAAGGTGGTGCAATTCTCATGAAATTCTTGTCATAAAGAAGGTAATACTTCAGGGTAGAGCAGACCAGAAGCTGAATTGTAACTTGATCTGCGGAACACAACTACTTTGACCCAATCCTAAATATGGATGAGGTACTGGAGTTTGTTTCTCCTAGTCATTCAGGACGGAATGGCTTGACGGGCCACAAGAGTAATAGGCATCGACAAACGAACGCGCGCATACTCTTGACTATCAATTGATAGACGAAGGTCAGTAGACAACTAAAGAGGGACAACTCAAAGGAACATATAACTTTCTGAGTTGTGGATGCATAAATTAGTAAGTCGAACCGAGTTCAACATAATTCTTCCGGATAACCCATGCAGAAAGGTAGAACTGGCAGAGTCACGATTTATGAATGGAGAACTCCTCAAGAATAATCCTGTTGTGATATTTCAGTTCAACGAGGAACTTCTGCCATAAGTAGTTCATGGTATTTGGAAGAAGAAGATACCACGGGCTTCAAGGACTATCGCAAAGGTTACTAATATCCTAAAGGCACTAGAAATTACTATCAACATGAAGTAGGTAGAGTGAATCTCGGGTTCAAGAACCCAGGAACAGAATACCTATTACTAAGTAGCATCACGGAATGCTTTCGATAATGACGGCCAGAGTCATCACACTGGAACATAAATCATGGCTAGACTACTAGATGATCCCCTGAGACACCTAGGGTCATAATAATAACTCCAACATAAAGGTTGAGGCAGTAGAGTACCTCAGCTCAACAATTTGTGTGATTAACCTGGCCTAACAGACATTGAAACCGGAGCAAAAGGATTTGCAAATGCATCAGACTCTTTAGAAACCTGGGATGACTCGGACAGCATAACGGCTGTAAATGCTCGGAAAAGATTTGAGACATTCACAAAAATGGTGGCATAACCACTTAGAAGCACAATATCAAGGTTCCGAGATCAACAATTATCATACGGAAGTAGTAGGAACTGAACTGAGACTTA
>NW_021297343.1:0-922 GCF_002162155.2 Triticum dicoccoides
TTTCGCGCCGCTTGCAAAACAAAACGCACGTGTAAGTAATATATTTACCGTGTTTTATTATTTTGCACGAGTGCGGTAAGTCATAGCTGGGTGCTCACGATTCACGGGTCCAGCGTCGGCGTTGTGGCGCGGCAAGCGTGCACTGGTGCGGTTGAGAGGGAGGGGTGGAAACCGCGTTAAACTCGTCTCCGTAGTTGAGAGGGAGCGGCCAAAGCAATGTACAATCGTCTTTGTAGTGGAGCTGGGAGGGGCAAGGATAAGGGACGAAGACCGGGGTAACATGTTGGATGCGATCATACCAGCACTAAAGCACCGGTTCCCATCAGAACTCTGAAGTTAAGCGTGCTTGGGCGAGAGTAGTACTAGGATGGGTGACCTCCTGGGAAGTCCTCGTGTTGCATTCCCTTTTTAATTTTTTTCGCGCCGCTTGCAAAACAAAACGCACGTGTAAGTAATATATTTACCGTGTTTTATTATTTTGCACGAGTGCGGTAAGTCATAGCTGGGTGATCACGATTCACGGGTCCAGCGTCGGCGTTGTGGCGCGGCAAGCGTGCACTGGTGCGGTTGAGAGGGAGGGGTGGAAACCGCGTTAAACTCGTCTCCGTAGTTGAGAGGGAGCGGCCAAAGCAATGTACAATCGTCTTTGTAGTGGAGCTGGGAGGGGCAAGGATAAGGGACGAAGACCGGGGTAACATGTCGGATGCGATCATACCAGCACTAAAGCATCGGATCCCATCAGAACTCCGAAGTTAAGCGTGCTTGGGCGAGAGTAGTACTAGGATGGGTGACCTCCTGGGAAGTCCTCGTGTTGCATTCCCTTTTTAATTTTTTTCGCGCCGCTTGCAAAACAAAACGCACGTGTAAGTAATATATTTACCGTGTTTTATTATTTTGCACGAGTGCGGTAAGTCATAGCTGG
>NW_021297344.1:0-1763 GCF_002162155.2 Triticum dicoccoides
TTTTTCCTTGTCTTAAGCGCTGTAATTTCTGAAGCAATTCACGTTGATAATATGGTGGAACCCAACGAGTACGCATAGCAGTTTTCAAAGCAGCCCAAGTAGTTGGAATAGGATATAATCTACAATGTTCAGACCACCATACACATGCAAAACTAGTGAAAGCACAAACAGCAGCGGCAACCCGTCTCTCCTCGGGATATTGTAAACATGTAAATCGTTGTTCAGTTTCTAACTCCCAAGTAAGATATATATCAGGAACATATCTACCCTCGAAAGGTGGAATATTCAATTTCAGTTTAGGAAGATGGTCATGATCTCGTACCTGAGGGAAAGCCCTACCATTGTGATTATTTGCATGTGGACGACCTGGTGGTTGTGGTGCAGGTGGTTGCACGTAGTTCTGATTTTGAGAAACCTCATCCTCGTAATCTCCCACATAATCATCCTCCTCCGCATCAGCAGCAGGAGCCACCGAAGTATCAACAGTGATAGAGGCGAGGGTGTCCCGATCTTTCGATGAGATGATAACTATCGATTTCGTGGAGACGACTTTGACGATCCGACTACAAACGTGCACGACATTGCGCCTTAGCAATCGCTAAACCAACTCCGAGATGTTATTGACCACGCTGGAGCACGATCAACCTGACCATGAAGGTCTATTCCTGCAAGCAATCGAAGAACGAGCAAGAATATGATAAAGCAATCTGAATATTGCGAATATATATGAAGTATTGATAATGGTGGGGATCCGTAAGCGGTCTTGGTCTGGTCGTTGGACACAAACGAAGTACACGAAGTTGCAATGGCTAACTTTTAACTAAACAAATCCCAAGCAAAAAGCTACTAGATGGATCTACTTATATAGGAGCAAGGGGTGGCGGCCAAGGAGGTGGGAGGACGTCCCAAGGAAGCCTAAAACTAAATCTAGGTCGTACAAGGCCAATGGGCCCAAGTGGAGGTGATGTAACACCTTTGGACTTGTAGTTTGACTCGGATTCTGCTGCAGCATCAGATTGTTTCGTCCACAACTCAACGCTCCGGACGAATTTGAAGGTGATTGCAATTGGGTTGGAAACTGCACGAAATCTAGTTTCCAACAAAAAACGAATCACCCAATTCGGAGTCCGTATGAAAAACTTGTGTGCGTTTTGAGTCAGGTATGTCTGTGCAGTTCGAATCTGAATCCAGAACGTGAGAGACTTGGACTCTATCTTCTCTTGGGCCAAAAGTGACGTGAGAGAACTTTTTGGACAGCAAATAAATATCTCTTTCTTCCTTATCTTCATATGTGGATTGTACAAATGTCCCGTACACCTGCAATTAGACAAAACACAAAAGTGTGTAAAGTATTTTTGTTCTGGATAACATAAATAGATTATTGAATAGTTTGCACTAGAAATCACCTGACAAATAGGCATATATTCAATATTTTTGGTCATATCCAAGGTAGTCATGTCCTCATCATCCTCCCCTTCTTGAAAATAAAGCCGTCCTCGGTGTTGCTTAATCTGAAATGTGGCTAACAAAAGAGACAAGGTGTACATGTTGTATATGTATATGTCATCCATTTTTACTTCCCTTGATTTTTGCATATATGACACATGAATAGATGAGTAACTTGCATAGTTCATAAAATCTAAAGCCAAAAAATTAGCACAAGAAGTAGAAGGCATGAAAATATTGCAACTCAGTTTGCACATATAAGTGAAGCTCTTATTCATTTCAAAAGATTGACAATTGTCATCATTAAACCATCCCAA
>NW_021297345.1:0-1740 GCF_002162155.2 Triticum dicoccoides
AAACGTTAATCTCTTGGCACAGGTGAACTAGGACGTGTGTCATGATGTTGAAGAAGGATGGTGGGAACACCAACTCGAAACTAACAAGACATTGCACCAAATCATTCTGTAACCTTGGTATGATTTCTGGATCAATTACCTTCTGAGAGATTGCATTGAGAAATGCACATAGCTTCACAATGGCTAATCGAACGTTTTCCGGTAGAAGCCCCCTCAATGCAACCGGAAGCAGTTGCGTCATAATCACGTGGCAGTCATGAGACTTTAGGTTCTGGAACTTTTTCTCTACCATGTTTATTATTCCCTTTATATTCGACGAGAAGCCAGACGGTACCTTAATACTGAGCAGGCATTCAAAGAAGATTTCCTTCTCTTCTTTGGTAAGAGCGTAGCTTGCATGAGCCTGATGTATGCCGTCTTCTCCGTGCATACGTTGCTGGTCCTTTCGTGCCTCAGGTGTATCTTTTGTCTTCCCATACACGCCCAAGAAGCCAAGCAGGGTCACGCAAAGATTCTTCGTCACGTGCATCACGTCGATTGCGGAGCGGACCTCTAGGTCTTTCCAATATGGCAGGTCCCAAAATATAGATTTCTTCTTCCACATGGGTGCGCGTCCGTCAGCGTCCTTTGGAACAGATTGTCCGCCAGGACCCTTTCCAAATATCACCTTCAAATCCTTGACCATATCATGTACATCAGCATCAGTACGGTGGCGAGGCTTCGTCCGGTGATCCGCCTCACCTTTGAAATGCTTGCCTTTCTTTCTTACGGGATGCCTGCTCGGAAGAAATCGACGATGTCCCAGGTACACATTCTTCTTACAACTATTCAAATATATACTGTCGGTATCATCCAAACAGTGCGTGCATCCGTGGTATCCCTTGTTTGTCTGTCCTGAAAGGTTACTGAGAGCAGGCCAATCATTGATGGTCACGAACAGCAATGCCTTTAGGTCAAATTCTTCCTGTTTGTGCTCATCCCATGCACGTACACCCGTTCCATTCCACAGTTGTAAGAGTTCTTCAACTAATGGCCTTAGATACACATCAATATCGTTGCCGGGTTGTTTAGGGCCTTGGATGAGCACTGGCATCATAATGAACTTCCGCTTCATGCACAACCAAGGAGGAAGGTTATACAAACATAGAGTCACAGACCAGGAGCTATGGTTGCTGCTCTGCTCCCCAAAAGGATTAATGCCATCTGCGCTTAGACCAAACCATACGCTCCTTGCGTCATCTGCAAACTCCTTCCCGTACTTTCTTTTGATTTTTCTACACTGCGACCCGTCAGCGGGTACTCTCAACTTTCCGTCTTTCTTACGGTCTTCTCTGTGCCATCGCATCGCCTTGGCATGCTCTTTGTTTTGGAACAAACGTTTCAACCGTGGTATTATAGGAGAATACCACATCACCTTGGCAGGAATCTTCTTCCTGGGGCGCTCGCCCTCGACATCACCATGCTCATCGCGGCTGATCTTATAGCGCAATGCACCACATACCGGGCAAGCGTTCAAATCCTCGTACTCACCGCGGTAGAGGATGCAATCATTAGGGCATGCATGTATCTTCTGCACCTCTAACCCTAGAGGGCAGACAACCTTCTTTGCTTCGTACGTACTCTCGGGCAATTCGTTGTCCTTTGGAAGCATATCCTTTATCATTACCAGCAACTTTCCAAATCCCTTGTCAGATACACCATTCTTTGCCTTCCATTGCAGCAATTCCAGTGTGGTGCCCA
>NW_021297346.1:0-1740 GCF_002162155.2 Triticum dicoccoides
AAACGTTAATCTCTTGGCACAGGTGAACTAGGACGTGTGTCATGATGTTGAAGAAGGATGGTGGGAACACCAACTCGAAACTAACAAGACATTGCACCAAATCATTCTGTAACCTTGGTATGATTTCTGGATCAATTACCTTCTGAGAGATTGCATTGAGAAATGCACATAGCTTCACAATGGCTAATCGAACGTTTTCCGGTAGAAGCCCCCTCAATGCAACCGGAAGCAGTTGCGTCATAATCACGTGGCAGTCATGAGACTTTAGGTTCTGGAACTTTTTCTCTACCATGTTTATTATTCCCTTTATATTCGACGAGAAGCCAGACGGTACCTTAATACTGAGCAGGCATTCAAAGAAGATTTCCTTCTCTTCTTTGGTAAGAGCGTAGCTTGCATGAGCCTGATGTATGCCGTCTTCTCCGTGCATACGTTGCTGGTCCTTTCGTGCCTCAGGTGTATCTTTTGTCTTCCCATACACGCCCAAGAAGCCAAGCAGGGTCACGCAAAGATTCTTCGTCACGTGCATCACGTCGATTGCGGAGCGGACCTCTAGGTCTTTCCAATATGGCAGGTCCCAAAATATAGATTTCTTCTTCCACATGGGTGCGCGTCCGTCAGCGTCCTTTGGAACAGATTGTCCGCCAGGACCCTTTCCAAATATCACCTTCAAATCCTTGACCATATCATGTACATCAGCATCAGTACGGTGGCGAGGCTTCGTCCGGTGATCCGCCTCACCTTTGAAATGCTTGCCTTTCTTTCTTACGGGATGCCTGCTCGGAAGAAATCGACGATGTCCCAGGTACACATTCTTCTTACAACTATTCAAATATATACTGTCGGTATCATCCAAACAGTGCGTGCATCCGTGGTATCCCTTGTTTGTCTGTCCTGAAAGGTTACTGAGAGCAGGCCAATCATTGATGGTCACGAACAGCAATGCCTTTAGGTCAAATTCTTCCTGTTTGTGCTCATCCCATGCACGTACACCCGTTCCATTCCACAGTTGTAAGAGTTCTTCAACTAATGGCCTTAGATACACATCAATATCGTTGCCGGGTTGTTTAGGGCCTTGGATGAGCACTGGCATCATAATGAACTTCCGCTTCATGCACAACCAAGGAGGAAGGTTATACAAACATAGAGTCACAGGCCAGGAGCTATGGTTGCTGCTCTGCTCCCCAAAAGGATTAATGCCATCTGCGCTTAGACCAAACCATACGCTCCTTGCGTCATCTGCAAACTCCTTCCTGTACTTTCTTTTGATTTTTCTACACTGCGACCCGTCAGCGGGTACTCTCAACTTTCCGTCTTTCTTACGGTCTTCTCTGTGCCATCGCATCGCCTTGGCATGCTCTTTGTTTTGGAACAAACGTTTCAACCGTGGTATTATAGGAGAATACCACATCACCTTGGCAGGAATCTTCTTCCTGGGGCGCTCGCCCTCGACATCACCATGCTCATCGCGGCTGATCTTATAGCGCAATGCACCACATACCGGGCAAGCGTTCAAATCCTCGTACTCACCGCGGTAGAGGATGCAATCATTAGGGCATGCATGTATCTTCTGCACCTCTAACCCTAGAGGGCAGACAACCTTCTTTGCTTCGTACGTACTCTCGGGCAATTCGTTGTCCTTTGGAAGCATATCCTTTATCATTACCAGCAACTTTCCAAATCCCTTGTCAGATACACCATTCTTTGCCTTCCATTGCAGCAATTCCAGTGTGGTGCCCA
>NW_021297347.1:0-1022 GCF_002162155.2 Triticum dicoccoides
GCGGTGTCAAACATCATGAATATTTCAAGGATCATCATATCTATCCCTGATATGTTATAGTTAATCACGAAGCTCTAGCAGCTTGGTGGCAATGACTTTGGGGAAACATCACTATCTCATCTGGAGGATCAACTCCCACTCGATTCAAGTGATTGTTGTGCTCAGACAATCTGAGCACAAGCTCAACGATTGAGCTTTTCTCCCTTAGTTTGCAGGCTAAGAAAATCGTCGGAGGTCTTATACCTCTTGACGTGGGCACGAGCCTGAAATCCCAATTTCAGCCCTCGAAACATCTCATATGTTCCGCGACGTTTCGAAAACGTCTTTGGTGCCTCTACTTAAACCATTTAACTGAACTATCACGTAGTTATCAAAACGTGTATGTTCGATGTTCGAAACATCCACAAACGACGTTTGGGGTTCAGCACACTGAGCAGTGCATTAAGGACATAAGCTTTCTACTATTCGCATAATTGCTACTATCAACTTTCAACTATATTTTCTCTAGGAACATATCTAAAATAGTAGAACTAAAGCGCAAGCTACGACATAATTTGCAAAAGGTCTTTTGACTATGTTCAGGATAATTAAGTTCATCTTATGAACTCCCACTCAGATAGACATCCCTCTAGTCATCTAAGTGATTACATGATCCGAGTCAACTAGGCCGTGTCCGATCATCACGTGAGACGGACTAGTCATCATCGGTGAACATCTTCATGTTGATCGTATCTACCATACGACTCATGCTCGACCTTTCGGTCTCCGTGTTCCGAGGCCATGTCTGCACATGCTAGGCTCGTCAAGTTAACCCTAAGTGTTTTCGCTGTGTAAAACTGTCTTACACCCGTTGTATGTGAACGTAAGAATCCATCACACCCGATCATCACGTGGTGCTTAGAAGCGACGAACTGTAGCAACGGTGCACAGTTAGGGGAGAACACTTCTTGAAATTTTGTAAGGGATCATCTTATTTACTACCGTCGTCCTAAGCAAACAAGATGCATAAACATGATAAACAT
>NW_021297348.1:0-2679 GCF_002162155.2 Triticum dicoccoides
ATTCTTGTGTTCCGTCAAGCCATTCTATTCCGGAATGACTAGGAGGAACAAACTCCAGTACCTCATCCATATTTAGGATTGGGTCAAAGTAGTTGTGTTCCGCAGATCAAGTTGCAATCCAGCTTCTGGTCTGTTCTACCTTGAGGTATTACCATCTTTATATCAGGAATATCATTGGAAATGCACACCCTCTTATGAATTCTTGTTGCAGTGATACTTCTTGCCATCATTATTCATTTCTCGGCTTCCGTGTTGTTGCAACCGGAATGCCGACGGGTGAACTATGATGTGTGAAATCAGTACCCCTAGCAACTAGTTGCTTGGTAGTAAATGGACAATATTCTCATTCTTAGCATGTTGGTTATTGAATCACCATTCTAAGATAGATTGTGCTACCTAGTCCTTATTTCCTGGTGCACTCTTTGATTAATGAGTTAGGATTTTGTCAAGTCCTTGCTCTGTTGATCATATCGTCTTGCCCTGAAAAGCAAGGTCGTTCTCGAGCTTAATAACATATTGGTGGTTCGTGATTTTCCAAATATCTTCTTGAAAGTATCACCAGGTTGTCACCTGACTGTTATGTTGAGCTCGTGATCAAGTTGGGTTATCCTGTAAACCACCCTTTCTCCAAGAATCTGTGTTGGGTACCCCTGAGCTAGTTGGCTAAGCTGAACAACAACTTGGAGAGTTGGAAGATGGAAGCTTGTCCGATTTAGTTCATCTGAAGGGATATCTTGTGTGTGTGTGTGTGTTGAAGATAGATGATATCTTTATTGGTTGATCCTCGTGATCAATTGTTGGATCTATTATCTTACCCAAACCTTTGATTTGAGTATGGGCTGTCGTCAAATCAAATCAGAACCAACGATATTCATAATGTTGTCTTACTCGTGGTTTTCCCTCGAGCATACACCATTATATTCTTTGATCTGACCAATGCTATCACCATGTTCACTTAACTATGGAATTCCTTTTATATGGAAACCTGGATGAATTGTTGTTGAGCCCATCGACAACATCCTTGTCTCCTCCATGATTTTGTTGAACATTAAGCTAGTGTTGGAAACTTTTGGAAGCATTTCTTCATGCTAGCTCATGAAGCATATGTTGGATGTAAGAAGTGACTTTCTCTCATTCATGTGCATTTGATGTAAGTTGCCGCCGTGAATTCGAGGAAGTTTGTTTTTGCTCCTCTAGAATCATCCCAAGTTAGTCATGCATGTGCGAAGTATTCTATGGTCTGAAAGACTGATCATCTTCATTCCATATGTATCCCCTAGCACACCAAGCCACTGATTTATTTTTTCAAGGAAAGGAAGTTCCTTCTTAAGAGCATGCCTTATGCAAGGACTTCAATATCCTCGATTATGGTTCCCCACCTGAACTCGGTAGTGTTTTATTGTAAGACTACCATGTGATAATGTTTTGTCTAGGACAACGTGTTCACATGTTTGTAGCAGAACCAGCTGATGTTTTGGAGCTTGCTATCGTAGTTCATTCCCCGAGAATCTCGCAACGTCATCTCGTCGATTTGTGTTGCAAACTTTCATTTTTCTTCCTAGACTTGATGAGTCTGGAATGTCCTGACACCAACCAGATCTGAATCTCAGGCAGATATGATGGCTGGAACATTTCCCAAGAACTATAATATTGGTCCCTCGATAGCCGGTAAAGTGGATGTCATGGCCAACACACCCCGCCGGGAGACCTAATATTGTAGTATCTTGATTGGAGAAGTTGGCCACCTCCCCATAAGGATTTCGTAGGATCTACTCCCTAGTTGTTCCTTATGGATTTTTGTGTTCCTGAAGTCCGACCTCTACTTGATGTTCTAGATACCAAACCATTTCAATGAATGGGATACGCTAGCACATCAAGGAGAACATTAGAAGCGGAGTGCTAAATGTCTCTCGGTCGATCATCCAGATTTTGTTTCCTTGGCCTCGCTAAGGTGAAATCTGAGAAAGTGTTATCTTCCTTTGCATCTGCATCATCCATCATCATTCATCATGGTAGCAAGTTGTGTTGCCAGGATCCTTGACACGGATATTGGTAAAATCTTGATGATTATGGAAATGCTCAAGTTCTTGAGAGCAAGCGCAAGTGCTAGGTTTGATCGTCGGCATTAACTGTATAGTGCTCTCAGTTTCCCCGGCAATGCTATGACCTTTTCAAACAGTGAATTCACTCTCTATTGTTGGGTTCTTCCCCAGTTACCATAATCATTCCCAGCATTTGCATTTTGTTCCCAGCTTGCACCGCCAATGTGCCATTCTACCATGGGTCTCTTCCATTTCCGGTGGTAAGCAAATTCATCCATTACGTTGTCTTCAACAAGGTAATCCACATCATCCAAGTCCGAGTATGCCATTCTACCAAACCCCTCCAAACGATCACTCGAGAATTGCCTTATGCTGGTATAAAGAGTTTCAATGATCTTTGAATCAAAGGTAATTCTTTTTGCCACTTAAGGGGATATTTCTACGAGTCACCATCCCTAAGGTGCCCCATTATGGTATCATGGCAATTCAATTCCTCGCTACGTTGACAACCGATCACCACATTCTTAAGTCTGGAATTGTTGTCTACTTAGGGAACCCTCGTCATCTGTCTCACTCCATTTCTTCAGATCTATGCTTCGTGTCTCAGCTCGAGAGATGTGTCAATGTCTCATCCCAT
>NW_021297349.1:0-1581 GCF_002162155.2 Triticum dicoccoides
TATGTTGTACTAGAGACTCACAGATGACATATCGCTGCGTCTCATAGTTGGGTCTGTCCGACTCGAACCTTATCTCGACTCGGATCCGACTATGTCGAATCCGACTAGACCTTTCCAAGTTCATATTATCCGGTTAGCATCCAATGCTCCATGGCTAGTGAGAGCAAGCCATCGACCGTGTCGTATGCTAGTCTAGTCGGTCGCGCGTCCACACAACCCTTTCGACTAGGGACCTTTTAGGACAATCATCATACAATGCATAGTCCCACAAACAAGTCACGTACTTGCTGATACACATCATTGATAATGTCCAAGGACTATGTTTATTCATAAACACATAGGAAAAATCATCATACATGATTGCCTCTAGGGCATATCTCCAACAGTCTCCCACTTGCACTAGAGTCAATCAAATAGACATCAAATGCCCATAGCTCTAACGTGCTCCTCATGCTTGGGTTGTGGAAGTGGCTTAGTCAACGGATCTGCAACATTTGCATCCGTGTGAATCTTGCATAACTCTACATCACCATTCTTTACGATCTTTCGTATCAGGTGATATTTATGGTCTATGTGTCTGACCTTGTGGTGATTCCTCGGCTCCTTGTCTTGTGCGATGGCACCAGAATTATCACAATAAAGGTCCAACGGTTTCACCGAGGCTGGGAAAATACCAAGATCATCTAGAAAATGCCGGATCCAAACACCTTCCTTCGCAGCTTCACAAGCCGCAATGTATTCGGCTTCTGTGGTAGAATCGGCCACCGTATCCTGCTTGGAACTCATCCAGTGCACTGCTCCTCCATTCAGGACATACACGAATCTGGACTGTGATCGACAATCATCTCTATCGGTTTCGAAACTAGCATCGGCGTAACCCCTTACGACGAGCTTTTCCTCACGTCCATAAACTAGGAACATCTCCTTAGTCCTTTTTCAGGTACTTCAAAATAGTCTTTACTGCTGCCGAGTGACTCTCACCTGGGTTGGCCTGGTATCTACTTGTTAGGCTTATTGCAAAAGCAACATCAGGCCTTGTACATATCATGACATACATGATGGATCCGATTGCCGAGGCATACGGAATCCTACTCATCCTGCTTCGCTCATCAGATGTCAAAGGACTCTGAGTCTCGCTTAGCCTTGTACCATGTGAGAGTGGCAAGAACCCTTTCTTCGCCTCATTCATGTTGAACCGCTTCAACACTTTATCTATGTACGTGCTCTGGCTTAGGCCGAGCAGCCTCCTTGATCTATCTCTATAGATCTTAATGCCTAAAATATAGACTGCCTCACCAAGGTCCTTCATCGAAAACTTGCCATTCAATGATCCCTTGACCAAGTTTAGCATCGAAACATCATTTCCGATCAGTAGTATGTCGTCCACATACAAGATCAAAAACACTATCGAGCTCCCACTTAACTTCTTGTTATGAAAGAGGGTGATACTCCAAGGTAGAACAGAACAAAAGCTGGATCGACATTTTGATCTGCGAAGTACAACTACTTTGATCCAATCCTAGAAATGGATGAGGTACTGGAGTTTGTTTCTCCTAGTCATCCTGGAATAGAATGGCTTGA
>NW_021297350.1:0-1403 GCF_002162155.2 Triticum dicoccoides
AGCCTAAAGAAAAAGCAGCAACAGCTTCGAGCTGATCAAGACCTGCTGGCCGATAGATGGACCGAGGTCCTCGTGGCCGAAGAGCATGAACTCGAACGCCCCTCCAAAAGCTACCCAAAACGCAAGTTGCTCCCCCGATTAGAGGAGGAGGCATACAAACCTTCATCACCAGCGCACAATACGGCAGACCGACCACCTCGTGGCCGTGACAGATAGGCATCTAGGCCCTCCACCAGAACCGTACCTCGGCACCGCTCGAAAAGCGCGAAGCCATGGGGGAATGCGCCGGACTTGCGAGACATATTGGAGGACAAGGCAAGACAATCAAGATCTATCTACGGATCATGAGGGCGCCCCACGATCCACGACGACTACCGTCGCGCCAGATACAGCAACTCCGGACGGGCCGAACACAGCAGACAAAACTCTCTTGAGCTACGTCGTGATACTGCCCAATATAGAGGCGCCGCACACCCACTATGCTTCACAGATGAATTAATGGATTATCAAATCCCTGAAGGGTTTAAACCCGTGAACATTGAGTCCTACGACGGCACAACAGACCCCGCGGTTGGGATCGAAGATTATCTTCTTCATATCCATATGGCCCGCGGCGACGATCTCCACGCCATCAAGTATCTCCCACTCAAGCTTAAAGGACCAGCTCGGCATTGGCTTAATAGCTTGCCAGCAGAGTCAATTGGGTGTTGGGAGGACCTGGAAGCCGAATTCCTCGACAACTTCCAGGGCACATATGTGCAACCACCAGACGCCGATGACCTAAGCCACATAATTCAGCAGCCAGACGAATCAGCCAGACAGTTCTGGTCACGGTTCCTAACAAAGAAAAATCAAATCATCGACTGTCCGGATGCAGAGGCCCTCGCAGCCTTCAAACATAACATCCGCGACGAGTGGCTGGCCCGGCACCTAGGACAGGAAAATCCGAAATCCATGGCAGCCCTCACATCACTCATGACCCGCTTCTGTGCGGGGGAGGACAGCTGGCTAGCCCGCAGTAACAACCTCAGCAAAAATTCTGGCAGTCCGGACAACAAGGACCACAATGGGGATGAAAGAACCCCCAGCCCCCTCTGAATCCAACTAGGGTTTACTAAAAATATTTTCAATGAACCGGAAATGCCCTTCTAAAATGTCCATCATTTTTGTCTTGGTTCAGAACCTCTGCAAAAGTGGTGCACAATTTTCTAGGTCATCCTAAGGTCTTTGAATTAAATCATAAGTATTTTAATTTGGATGTTTAAAATTTATAAAATATTTTAAATGTCCAAATAATCCTAAACTAAAATGTTCCATGTTGTTTATATTCTAAACAGTGGGCATGAGCAGTTTGGGGATTTTTGGAGTTGCTTAGGTATTTTTAGAAAGTCCACAAACTTACA
>NW_021297351.1:0-2611 GCF_002162155.2 Triticum dicoccoides
ATGCAAGATTAATAATAAAACTTTCTTATGAGTGTGTTGAATACTAAGAAAAGTTTGATGCTTGATGATTGTTTTGAGATATGGAGGTAATAATATCAAAGTCATGCTAGTTGAGTAGTTGTGAAACTGAGAAATACTTGTGTTGAGGTTTGCAAGTCTCGTAGCGTGCACGTATGGTAAACATTATGCAACAAATTTGAAACATGAGGTGTTATTTGATTGTCTTCCTTATGAGTGGCGGTCGGGGACGAGCGATGGTCTTTTCCTACCAATCTATCCCCCTAGGAGCATGCGCATAGTGCCGAGGTTTTTGATGGCTTGTAGATTTTTGCAATAAGTATGTGAGTTCTTTATGACTAATGTTGAGTCCATGGATTATACACACTCTCACCCTTCCATCCTTGCTAGCCTCTTCGGTACCGTGCATTGCCCTTTCTCACATTGAGAGTTGGCGCAAACTTCGCTGGTGCATCCAAACCCCGTGATATTATACGCTCTTTCACACATAAACCTCCTTATATGTTCCTCAAAACAGCCACCATACCTACCTATTATGGCATTTCCATAGCCATTCCGAGATATATTGCCATGCAACTTTCCATCATTCCGTTCATCATGACACATTCATCATTGTCATATTGCTTAGCATGATCATGTAGTTGACATAGTATTTGTGGCAAAGCCACTGTTCATAATTCTTTCATACATGTCACTCTTGGTTCATTGCATATCCCGGTACACCACCGGAGGCATTCATATAGAGTCATCTTTGTTCTAGTATCGAGTTGTAACCATTAAGTTGTAAATAAATAGAAGTGTGATGATCATCATTATTAGAACATTGTCCCAAGTGAGGAATATAAAAAAAAGAGAAAGGCCATAAAAAAGATAAGGCCAAAAAAATGAGAGAAAAAGAGAGAAGGGACAATGTTACTATCCTCTTACCACACTTGTGCTTCAAAGTAGCACCATGATTTTCATAGTAGAGAGTCTCTCATGTTATCACTTTCATATACTAGTGGGAATTTTTCATTTTAGAACTTGGCTTGTATATTCCAACAATGGGCCTCCTCAAGTGCCCTAGGTCTTCGTGAGCAAGCAAGTTGGATGCACACCCACTAGTTTCTTTTGTTGAGCTTTCATACATTTATAGCTCTAGTGCATCCGTTGCATGGCAATCCCTACTCCTTGCATTAACATCAATCGGTGGGCATCTCCATAGCCCATTGATTAGCCTCGTTGATGTGAGACTTTCTCCTTTTTTGTCTTCTCAACATAACCCCCCTCCATTATATTCTATTCCACCCATAGTGCTATGTCCATGGCTCGCACTCATATATTGCGTGAAAATTTATAGGTTTGAGATTACTGAAGTATGAAACAATTGCTTGGCTTGTCATCGGGGTTGTGCATGATGATAGCATTCTTGTGTGACGAAAATGAAACATGACTAAACCATATGATTTTGTAGGGATGAACTTTCTTTGGCCATGTTATTTTGAGAAGACATAGTTGCTTAGTTAGTATGCTTGAAGTATTATCATTTTATGTCAATATGAACTTTTGTCTTGAATCTTTCGGATCTGAATATTCATATCACAATTAAGAAGAATTACATTAAAATTATGCCAAGTAGCACTCCGCATCAAAAGTTCTATTTTTATCATTTACCTACTCGAGGACGAGTAGGAATTAAGCTTGGGGATGCTTGATACGTCTCCAACGTATCTATAATTTTTGATTGCTCCATGCTATACTATCTACTGTTTTAGACATTATTGGGCTTTATTTTCCACTTTTATATTATTTTTGGGACTAACCTATTAACCGGAGGCCCAACCCAGAATTGCTATTTTTTGCCTGTTTTAGGGTTTCGAAGAAAAGGAATATCAAACGGAGTCCAAACGGAATGAAACCTTCGGAAACATGATTTTCTCATCAGATAATATCCAGGAGACTTGGACCCTCCGTCAAGAAAGCCACGAGGTGGTCACGAGGGTAGGGGCGCCCCCCTAGGGCACCCCCTGCCTCGTGGGCTCCTCGAAGCTCCACCGACGTACTTCTTCCTCCTATATATATCCACGTACCCCCAAACGATCGGGGATGGAGCCAAAAACCTAATTCCACCGCCGCAACTTTCTGTATCCACAAGATCCCATCTTGGGGCCTGTTCCGGAGCTCCGCCGGAGGGGGCATCGATCATGGAGGGCTTCTACATCATCATCCAAGCCCCTCCGATGAAGTGTGAGTAGTTTACTTCAGACCTACGGGTCCATAACTAGTAGCTAGATGGCTTCTTCTCACTTTTTGGATCTCAATACAATGTTCCCCCCCTCTCTCGTGGAGATCTATTCGATGTAATCTTCTTTTTGCGGTGTGTTTGTTGAGATCAATGAATTATGGGTTTATGATCAAGTCTATCTATGAATAATATTTGAATCTTCTCTAAATTCTTTTATGTATGATTAGTTATCTTTGCAAGTCTCTTCGAATTATCAGTTTGGTTTGGCCTACTAGATTGGTTTTTCTTGCCATGGGAGAAGTGCTTAGCTTTGGGTTCAATCTTGCGGTGTCCTTTCCCAGCGACAGAAGGGGCAGCAAGGCACGTATT
>NW_021297352.1:0-2611 GCF_002162155.2 Triticum dicoccoides
ATGCAAGATTAATAATAAAACTTTCTTATGAGTGTGTTGAATACTAAGAAAAGTTTGATGCTTGATGATTGTTTTGAGATATGGAGGTAATAATATCAAAGTCATGCTAGTTGAGTAGTTGTGAAACTGAGAAATACTTGTGTTGAGGTTTGCAAGTCTCGTAGCGTGCACGTATGGTAAACATTATGCAACAAATTTGAAACATGAGGTGTTATTTGATTGTCTTCCTTATGAGTGGCGGTCGGGGACGAGCGATGGTCTTTTCCTACCAATCTATCCCCCTAGGAGCATGCGCATAGTGCCGAGGTTTTTGATGGCTTGTAGATTTTTGCAATAAGTATGTGAGTTCTTTATGACTAATGTTGAGTCCATGGATTATACACACTCTCACCCTTCCATCCTTGCTAGCCTCTTCGGTACCGTGCATTGCCCTTTCTCACATTGAGAGTTGGCGCAAACTTCGCTGGTGCATCCAAACCCCGTGATATTATACGCTCTTTCACACATAAACCTCCTTATATGTTCCTCAAAACAGCCACCATACCTACCTATTATGGCATTTCCATAGCCATTCCGAGATATATTGCCATGCAACTTTCCATCATTCCGTTCATCATGACACATTCATCATTGTCATATTGCTTAGCATGATCATGTAGTTGACACAGTATTTGTGGCAAAGCCACTGTTCATAATTCTTTCATACATGTCACTCTTGGTTCATTGCATATCCCGGTACACCACCGGAGGCATTCATATAGAGTCATCTTTGTTCTAGTATCGAGTTGTAACCATTAAGTTGTAAATAAATAGAAGTGTGATGATCATCATTATTAGAACATTGTCCCAAGTGAGGAATATAAAAAAAAGAGAAAGGCCATAAAAAAGATAAGGCCAAAAAAATGAGAGAAAAAGAGAGAAGGGACAATGTTACTATCCTCTTACCGCACTTGTGCTTCAAAGTAGCACCATGATTTTCATAGTAGAGAGTCTCTCATGTTATCACTTTCATATACTAGTGGGAATTTTTCATTTTAGAACTTGGCTTGTATATTCCAACAATGGGCCTCCTCAAGTGCCCTAGGTCTTCGTGAGCAAGCAAGTTGGATGCACACCCACTAGTTTCTTTTGTTGAGCTTTCATACATTTATAGCTCTAGTGCATCCGTTGCATGGCAATCCCTACTCCTTGCATTAACATCAATCGGTGGGCATCTCCATAGCCCATTGATTAGCCTCGTTGATGTGAGACTTTCTCCTTTTTTGTCTTCTCAACATAACCCCCCTCCATTATATTCTATTCCACCCATAGTGCTATGTCCATGGCTCACACTCATATATTGCGTGAAAATTTATAGGTTTGAGATTACTGAAGTATGAAACAATTGCTTGGCTTGTCATCGGGGTTGTGCATGATGATAGCATTCTTGTGTGACGAAAATGAAACATGACTAAACCATATGATTTTGTAGGGATGAACTTTCTTTGGCCATGTTATTTTGAGAAGACATAGTTGCTTAGTTAGTATATTTGAAGTATTATCATTTTATGTCAATATGAACTTTTGTCTTGAATCTTTCGGATCTGAATATTCATATCACAATTAAGAAGAATTACATTAAAATTATGCCAAGTAGCACTCCGCATCAAAAGTTCTATTTTTATCATTTACCTACTCGAGGACGAGTAGGAATTAAGCTTGGGGATGCTTGATACGTCTCCAACGTATCTATAATTTTTGATTGCTCCATGCTATACTATCTACTGTTTTAGACATTATTGGGCTTTATTTTCCACTTTTATATTATTTTTGGGACTAACCTATTAACCGGAGGCCCAACCCAGAATTGCTATTTTTTGCCTGTTTTAGGGTTTCGAAGAAAAGGAATATCAAACGGAGTCCAAACGGAATGAAACCTTCGGAAACATGATTTTCTCATCAGATAATATCCAGGAGACTTGGACCCTCCGTCAAGAAAGCCACGAGGTGGTCACGAGGGTAGGGGCGCCCCCCTAGGGCACCCCCTGCCTCGTGGGCTCCTCGAAGCTCCACCGACGTACTTCTTCCTCCTATATATATCCACGTACCCCCAAACGATCGGGGATGGAGCCAAAAACCTAATTCCACCGCCGCAACTTTCTGTATCCACAAGATCCCATCTTGGGGCCTGTTCCGGAGCTCCGCCGGAGGGGGCATCGATCATGGAGGGCTTCTACATCATCATCCAAGCCCCTCCGATGAAGTGTGAGTAGTTTACTTCAGACCTACGGGTCCATAACTAGTAGCTAGATGGCTTCTTCTCACTTTTTGGATCTCAATACAATGTTCCCCCCCTCTCTCGTGGAGATCTATTCGATGTAATCTTCTTTTTGCGGTGTGTTTGTTGAGATCAATGAATTATGGGTTTATGATCAAGTCTATCTATGAATAATATTTGAATCTTCTCTAAATTCTTTTATGTATGATTAGTTATCTTTGCAAGTCTCTTCGAATTATCAGTTTGGTTTGGCCTACTAGATTGGTTTTTCTTGCCATGGGAGAAGTGCTTAGCTTTGGGTTCAATCTTGCGGTGTCCTTTCCCAGCGACAGAAGGGGCAGCAAGGCACGTATT
>NW_021297353.1:0-5405 GCF_002162155.2 Triticum dicoccoides
CTACTTATATTGGATCTAGTTTTGAAGAACTCGTCATGAGAAACCTGACAGTGAAAACGAAATTGAATTTCGATACTTGAATAAAAAATTATGACTTTTACAAGTTTGTGGTCCCAAAATAAATGCACGTGAGACAGGATTTAGGCTGATTCCATCGATAGTCATGTGCGTACAGGGTGTGGTCAAACAATTTCCTTTTCTAGTATAGACAGTTGAACACAAGGACAAGCAATTACTATATACGGCTATGCGCTCCAGGCAACACACGAGGCCTCGGCGCTCTCCAGCCACGTCCTTGTTTCTTTCTTTATTTCTCACGGGCTTTTTTACAGCGAGACTGAAATCCAATTAAAGTTCTTTACGTGCATGTAAAAAAACTAGGCTAGGATAGCCAAGGTAACACGACCCGACCCGGCGATGTCTTGAATCCAAACTGAAATCCTATTCGGACACACCTCGTCGTGATCGTCCCTAGGAATAGTAGGACTAATGCTATCTTCTTGTGGTTGTAGCTGCTGGTTGGGAGAGGAGGTTCGGCAGGCGGAGGAGATGCCTCCCGCTTGGACTCCAGCAGAGTGGAACCGAACGACCACGACCGTATCCGGTGCATCCTGGCAAAGGCGGCGGCAGAGAAGCCGACCGCGACCTCCTCCGGCAGATTTCTGCGCAGATCAACGGTTGCATTGGCCTGGTATATGGCGCCGTCGATGAGTAGAGCAGCAGCCAGCGTCCTGGAGTCGTTGTGGTATTTCACGGTGGCCTCCATGACACTGGACGCCGTGAGGTTCTTGCCCGGCCATGTCGCCGTCGTGTGCGCGGGCGCTGTGGAATTGCCGGAGCTGATGTAGATGCCGACATGGTTGAGGAAAGCGTCAAATCCTACCGTCAGGATGGCCGGGCCGGCGCCGGCGCTGCTGCTGCGCGGGACGTCCACGGAAGGGAGATGGCCGAGGAAGAAGGCCATCCTACCGCCTGGCTGCTGCGGCGGGCTGTCCTTGTCCTTGTCTGGGGTGATCCGGAAGGAGAAGGCGGTGGCGAAGCTAGCCACCTCGCCGGTGGCACCGTTCCACAGCGGCACTTTGTACCGGTGCGACGCCCGGCTGTTTCTCGTCAGCTGGAGCGCCGGTGGACTGACGAGTGCGTCGCCGGCCACAACGATCGACGAACCGGCGCTGGCGTCGGAGAAGTCGAGGCTGAAGGAGAGCGAGAAGGCCCCGCGCGGCTGCGCGAGGTAGAGGCATAGCAACGACGCGAGGACTAGGGCGGCGGTCGGACGACGACGGCGAGAGCCCATTGCCTGGCCGTGGTGCTTGGGAGGGAGGAACCATGAGGAGCATCATGAAATAGGGAACGGGATTTAGTGGCGGCGTAGTTAGTTGTCATGGTCAAATTTAGAGCATAATAAATAGTGAACAAGAAAGGAACTAGAGAGCCCACGGATTGATGGCGTTGTCGTTGAAATTTTCTAGATAAGGCCATTAGATTACACAGGATCAAGTTACCATCATACTATTATACAAGCAAAATCTAATGGTCGTTCAACAAAGCGGTTGACGCACTTGACTTTTTTCGTCTTCATATATCTTTTTTGGACTGTGCTAATGTCCAACCGTTCGGAACATTAGCAACAGATGCGGACGAGTTTTGCATGCATGCGGTTGGTTTATTTGAAAAAACTGAGAACCCACATGAAATCTTTTCCTCAATTGTTGCATGCATGCATATAAGACGAAAATAATGATGGCAGCATAGATTCCATCGAATTCAAAAATTCAAAATGTTTTGTAGCTCTAACCGTCGTTTTGATTGAAAAACCGTTGTCACATAAAAGATTTGTCACGACGAGACCTTCAAAACTAGATCCCATGTTGATATGTTTCGACGATTTTTTTTTGGGTCAAAAGTTACCAGCCCCATGTTAAGTAAGTTATCACATCTATGGTATATAAGTTATCTTCATGTTTACATGGAAATTACCGGGGCATAAAAATGACTCCTCCAACATTCTCTCCACATGCAAATGCAGTAGAGCACGGGAAACCTGATGTCATTGCAAAATCTCGCTATTTTTGAAACTGTAAAATGTTTTAGAGCTCGAACTGACATGTTTGATTGAAAAATTGTTTTCACATAAAAAATTCATCGCGGTGAAAACTTCGAAACTAGATCTCATGTTGCATGTTTTGATCACTTTTTTGGTCAAATAGTTACCGTAAAGTTATCATTTATGTTATATGTATACTAACATGTTGTTTATGCAGAAGTGACCGAAGATGTGTCTCAACGACTTCTTTCCCCTGAGTCAAATTTACCATGGTATTTATACCTAAGTTATCAGCTTCAGATGCATAGATTACCATGTTATTTGCACAGAAGTAACCGGGGTATGTTTCAATAACTTTTTGTCCGGGTCTTAAGTTATCGTGTTGGTTATACCGTAATTATCAGGTCAATGATGTGTGAGTTACCATGCTATTGACAAAAAAGTTACCAGAGGTATATTTCATTAACAACCCTTCATCACTGTTGCGAAAAGTTATCAGGACTGGGACACATAAGTTATTAGGTCTGCAATGTGTGAGTTATCATGTTATTCACACAAAAAGTTACCAAGGATATATTGCATCAACCACCCTCCCCCCTTCTGGTCACCAAAATTTATCAAGACTGGGGTACATTAGTTATCACGTCTACGATGTGTGAGTTAACGTCATATGCACATAAAAGTCATCGGCGGTATATCTCATCACCCCTCCCTCATGAAAAGTACCACGACCGGGGTGCATAAGTTATCGGGTCTCCGATATGTGAGTTACCATGCTATTCACACAAAAGTTACCGGGGGATATTTGATCGCCACCCCCCCTCTCCGAGGTCAAAGTTATCAGGACTAAGACATAATATATCAGGTCTGTGGTGTGTGAGTTATCATGATATTCCACAACTTATAATGTAGTATGAAATAATGTACTCCCTCTGTATAAAGTTAGTACAAAATCGAGTCACGTATTTTGGGATGGAGGAAGTACAAGAAAAGGCTAACAAACAACAATAAAATAGTTTTTTATTTCCTGCCATGGGGTTTAAAAAGGTCAAATAGACATTTTCTATTAGTAAGACAACAAGTAGTATTAAGTGAGTTGGTCATTGGCATTGTACAACAATCAACGGACCTGGGTTCGAACCCTACTATGTACATTATTTTTACTCGATCGGAAAGGAAAAACGAAATAAATCTATAGCGACAGCGACGTTCCTTTGATCGGAAAAGGAAAAACGAAAAAAAATCAGCACGACAGCGACGTTAAAAAAAAATCAGCACGACAACGAGTTGGGTGGGAGCAGGATCGATAGCGACAGCAACAGCGACGTTCGCTACGCAGTAGGCTAAACGCGCGCCGTCGGATTCGAAACAGACGGCATCCGAACAGTGCGGATCTATTGTAAATGTCCAGTCGGCAGGAAATTAGCTTTTGCCATCTTTTTTATGTACTATTATATAAGTAAAATCTATTAGTTAGTTTTTCTTTTATACCGAAAATATGAGAGGACAAGCAGATTGTTCGGATGCGTTTGGATAGAAGGAGATGCTGGGGTGGTTATGGGCATCCCTATCCAGCAGGATAAGGATAACCATATTTTATGTTTGGTTGATGGATGATATTAGCCCATGTTTTGTTTGGTTTGAAGATTAAATCTTGGCTGGGGATAGCCATTTTTCTGTTTGGTTGGTGGATGAGGTTAGCCATTTTTCAATATGAGGCAATCAAATATGTATGTACAACAGCAAGTATAAGAACATTTTTAGAATCTTGAGCACCATACCAAAACATACTCCAGCAAGTTATAATGAACGAAAAAATAAGTTTCAGCAAGTTAGAATGCATGAAAGAACAAATTTCAGCAAGTTATAATGCATGAAAGAACAAATTTCAGCAAGTGATAATGCATGAAAAAAGCATTTCAACAAGTAATAGAATATATAGCTCGACATTCCATAGAATACTTGATCAAATATATAGTTATACAACCCATACATAGTTCAATGTTTTGGTTGTAATCAAAAGAACAAGTCCATACAACCCATAGCTCCATTGTTTTGGTTGTCATCAAAAGTACAAGTCAAACTACCCATATAAACTCATCATGCTTCGGCTTCAGGGAAGGTACTCTTCACATACCTAGATACCCAAACCTTTCTCTGGACATCTCCCAAGACCTCTGACCTGCCTTCCCTGTCGCCTTTGACCTGAGCTACTGCAGCACAAAGAAATAACAAAAAAAGATTAGCACATTGGATAGAAAATCAATGGAGAAAGCACGCATCAGTACACATGGCTGCCGCAGTACACGAAGCAAGTTTGGCTGCACAGCTAGCAAGATCCGCGCAGCAAGCAGGGCCAAGTAGCTAGCAGGCCGGTGTACCGCACACAACACCCGCTCTCACGCGGCGCACATCATGCACACTTGCCAGACAGATGCAGGGTCGGCGCAGCACCTGCGCACGGGGCGCACAGCAAGCGCGCCGGCCGGAGAGAAGCAGTGATGGCGCCGCCATCCGCAGGCCTCCGGCGGCCGCGCGCGGCACTCACCTGTGCTGACCGCCGCCGCCATGACCTCTGATGGCAGATGTGGAGCGGAGGAAAAGAAGGAGTGAGCCACGACGCTGCGCACTCACCGTCATCGCCGGGCTTCGATCTACCGGCGCCGCTGCGCACTCACCGCCGTCGTCGGGCTTCGATCTGCCGCCGCCGCTGGAAGGGAGAGAAGAGAGATGGAAAGGGGAAAAGAGATAAGGTTGCCCTTTTGTGGGAGGTGAATGAAACGAGATGGCGCCGAAAAACGTTTCGCGGGCTCCCTTCGTGGCCCCCGCGCGCGGGGATGCCCACATCCGCGAGATTTTCGCGGACCCGCGGAGCCGAGTTTTGGACGAATATTCGAAGCATCTAGCCATCCCTATCCCAACTCGTACGTGAAACAAACGACTGGTATCCACTTAAAAAACTGCTATCCCTATCCCATGGAGGGATAGGCCAGCATCCAAACGCATCTGAAGTTCACAGCCATTCATTCAGCAGCAACATATGTGAAGTTCACAACAAAAATTAACATACAACTAATATTTTATCTAAGAAAACATACAACTAATACTTTCTACTGTAGTTCAGAGCCAAGGTACGGGATATATATGACACAACACGCAAGTGATATACTAAATTCTTGCGAGATTTTGGAGGAGAGGGAGATGACGTGCCTCGCACGGCTCCGGTGCGACACACACCTCAGGTGCGATTTCATGCCGAATCTCGGCATGGCGCTGCTGATCTTCTGGCCGAGATTCATCCACCGGCGAGGACAGTGGCTGGTGCTCCTCAATGCCGACGAAGTGGTGATCGACACACGGG
>NW_021297354.1:0-1619 GCF_002162155.2 Triticum dicoccoides
CTGGACCTGTTAGATGAGAAACGAGACATGTCTTTGGCTCGGTCGGCGGTTTATCAACAAGACCTGCGGCGTTATCACAGCCGCCGGGTTAAGACAAGAACCTTTCAAGAAGGCGATTTGGTACTTTGGCTCATTCAAGACCAGACTGATATGCACAAGTTATCCCCACCTTGGGAAGGGCCCTTTGTGGTCAGCAAAAATCTGCACAACGGATCATACTACCTCATTGACGTTCGAGAAGACTCACGTAGCTCTGAGGAGGAGACCTGGCGGCCATGGAACATAGCTCTCCTACGGCCTTATTACACTTGAAGCCACAGGCTTTTCTTATGTACATATTTCAACAATGCATATATTATGATCAATATAATAAACCGGCATCCTTGCTATTAAGCAGGGTCTCCGCCGTTTTTTCTTTAAATATTTGTTAACTTGGGGGCTTTAGCTAATAAAGTGAAGTACTACCTGTTGGCCCGGCTACCATGCCACCATCTAGCTTGGGAGCTTCACACCCTAGGGGCCAAAGAGAGTTTGATTGCTCAAAGCACGACTCAAACATAGGCACCCATTGAGCACAGCTCACAAAGTTACTTGGGGGCTCCTTGTGTCAAATACCAAAGAGTTTGAAAGGACCCTTATAGCTGGGTATTGACCCACGTCTTGGAAGCCTGGTGTATTCACCTAAAACCCCGGGTTACCCTGCCTTCATCAAGTAAGCCACTCCTATCCAGGTAATCCTGGCACGACCCGTCGAACGTTTGACAGTTACTCTCATTGAGACCCTGAACTTGTCAAAGTTAAAACGATGATTGGTTAGTTGGAGGGCCATCTTAAAAGGCTTTGTCAAAATGGTTTAACTCAGTGGCCTGGCAGCCCATGAAAAGCCTCGATTTGGGCCTGGCAGCC
This sequence comes from Triticum dicoccoides, assembly GCF_002162155.2. Lineage (NCBI taxonomy): Eukaryota > Viridiplantae > Streptophyta > Magnoliopsida > Poales > Poaceae > Triticum > Triticum dicoccoides. The sequence continues at coordinate 907 of NW_021297354.1, forward strand.
CTTGAAAAGCCTTGACCACAGTTTTTGTTTGCTTCTTGCCAAGTTTTTGTTTTTCGTAAGGTTTATGTTAAACCGGTGTTTCTTAACCCGGTATGGCTTACGGAAATTCTATTAAAGCATACAATTAAAGGTAACCCGGCATCCTTCAAAACCGGTCTGGCTTTGACACCTTGTCTCCAGCAATCGGCCGGTGTTCATCACAACCCGGTTCTATATCATATATATACCAGCATGGCATGGTGGTAGTTGGGTTTTCACCCTTCTTCAAATCACAATTGGTAAACCAACAACAATGTTTTGTATCACAGGTATGATTTATTATTGCTGCAACCATAGTTGCTTACCAAGTTGTGTTGGGTATTTTGACCCGTCTGGTGGTAAACCACCCGGACAGATTTTTCTTATGCAGACACAGGGATTGCATAATATTGTGAAAATACATAAGCCAGTACTGAAATTATCATGACGAATCAACGCAAAGTGTATCCCAGTGCACGATGGCAACGGATTAAAGTATTTTCACTAGCCTATTACAAAGCGCTTGAAGGCCCAAAGTATGGTGTTTCCAACAGAACAAGGTTTATGGAGCATCACTCTGATTGCCGGATCAAGTCTCATTAGCATGTTGATGCGAAGTTGATGGGTCATTTGGCGTCGGATCAGCCTCCTCCTCCCCACCTAGCGGCTGGAAGTTTGTGGTGGTCCAGTCAATC
>NW_021297355.1:0-1107 GCF_002162155.2 Triticum dicoccoides
AATTCACCGTCACCAGCGCGTCCCCGAGCCCGCTAACCATCCCTGCAGCTCCGCGGTGAGCCCCCGGATCGTTTCCCCCTTCTTCCCTGGTCTCTTTCGACTTCTAGGCCCTAGCCCCACCTCGGCCGAGAGCTCCACGCCGCCGGCGATGTCGCCGTCGTGGCCACGGTCGCCGTAGCGCCCAACCGAGCACACCATCGTGCTCCCCACCTCACCAGGAGCACGCAGCACGCACCAACGCCTCCCCAAACCCCCTGCAACACTGATCCCGACCGCACCCGAACTCCGGCCGCCGCAGCCGAGCTCGCCGCCGTCAACTCCGGCCACCCCGAGCCCAACCACCACCACCAATAGTCGCGGCTCAACCTCAGCAACACGTAGATGCCTTCCGCCGTCCATTTGGCTGCCGGAATGGCAAAAAGCACTTTCGCCGCCGTCTCGGGCCTCGCCGGCGTCATGTCGCCGGTGGGGTTTGACTTGTCCGACCTGGGGTTTGACCCCCCAGGGTCACTGACGCGTGGGCCCTGTCGGCCAGGTGGTTAGGTTAGCGCTAACTACTGTTAGTCAACCCCCCCTGACACTGACAGTGGGCCCCAGCGCCACTAACCCCTAATTAGGATTAATTTAATCCTGTTTAACCCCCCCTGTCACTAACGTGTGGGCCCCACACGTCAGGTTTGACCTCAGCCAGCCACAGTTGACCACTGACGTCATGCTGACGCAATAATTATATTTCTGGAATTAAATTAAATCAGGAAATTCCAGAATATTATTTAAACTTCAAAAATTCATAACTTTTATTCTGTAACTCCAAATTGGACAAATTATATATGAAAAATGATCAGAAAAATCCAATCTATCCATCTGTACTATTTTCATGCATGATCAAACAAGTTAAATTGATGTTTTAAGCAGAACAAGGAAAAGCACTTTAAAAGGCCATATTTGAATTTGAAATTTGAATCTTTGATTCAAATTTGTTCAAACCCTTCTGGCTTTAGTTGCATTAGCCCAATACACTCATATTGCCATGTTTCATGCATGCATCATATTGTTGCACATTGTTTGGTGATGCTTGTGTATCGATGCCCTTGCGACAGGTTCTGT
>NW_021297356.1:0-1882 GCF_002162155.2 Triticum dicoccoides
AATCGCCCCCAGATCCCTCAAAATAAAATAGATGGATATAAAGCCTTCACTATGTTATTGTTGTGGCGGCTAACAAGTTAGTAACAACTTTCTCTTATTAACACGAACCAACGGATGTGTAGAGGAGACTGCAAGAACTAGCTAGACTACATGTATTATACTACCAAGTCATGGTACCATTGTCTTAATTTAACTTTTGTTATGTTTATTATATATCATGCGCATCTTGTTAGAGTGAAACCATAGGTTAAATAAATAATGTCATTAGGTGATGGCATCATGTGGAGTAGGTACACATGCATGCATTGAGCAGCAAACCAAATGAGGACGTGTGGAGTGTATGCACCATCACTGGAGCATCCTAATTCTTTTTCTTCCATAGCAGTCACGGCTTCTTCTCCCCTTTGGACAATGGTGGGAGGCCGGATAATTTGACTGAGTATGTCACTGCGAGTCAGGGGTGGACCTGCGTAGAACCTTCAAAAAATAATGGGCGGTTGGGCAGTGTTTCCATTAACTTAAAACTAACCTGCAGTACAATTCAATCACAATCAACAATTAAAGTAGATATACCTTGTTTTGTGCGGTTCAACAACCTAAGAGCAGCTAGCGATTCCCTGTCCTACTCCCTGTCGTACATGACATATGTAAAATTTAAGTGTTGTTATGATAAATGTGGCATGTGTACACGTTATATTTCATATGCTGTACTTATTTTTCATGTGCAAACCTATAGACCTGCTTTACTTAACAATCAACAGCCACCGCTGCTAGTATTAGTAGTACTTACCAATGTACAGAGAACTTGTCTATATATATGAAGCTATAGCCATGTCCACTAAAGGGTACATGTAAGTGCGTAGTAGCACATCCCACACCACTGAGGACAATGTCAATTCTGCTCTCTCAAGAGCTGCTCATCTCCACAACACTCGTGGTACTTGTTCCCCTATACTACTTGTGCTTGAGGGTTAGTTGTAGATCAAAGAACCAATCAGTGCTGCCCACAAACTGGCCAATACTCCACATGTTCCCTTCCTTCATGTCCAACCTCCACAACTTGCATGACTATTTCACCCTAGTCTTTGCTGGATCCGGCCACAGCTTCAGGGCGCATGGCCCACCTGGCAGCGGCATGAGGTTCTTCATCACATGTGACCCTGCCAACGTCCGGCACATCTTCACAACCAACTACGCCAACTTTCCCAAGGGTACGAGGTTCGCCGATACATTCGACATCCTGGATGGAAGCCTCTTCATCATTGATGGCGAGCCGTGGCGTCGGCATCGCACAAAAGTCAAGGGCTTGCTTGCTAGACCACGACTAGTTGCCAGTATGGTGGCTTGCTGCTGCCGGAAGGTGGAGAATGACCTCCTCCCGTTGTTTACCCACATGTCAAACACAAACATTCCATTCGACATGCAACATATGATGTCCAGGTTTATGTTTGACCTGGCTGCTATGCCTCTCTTCGGTGTTGATCCTGGCCTCCTATCATCGGAAATGCCACCCATGGTTGTCGCGGTTGCCTTGGACATAGTCATGGAGGTGGTATGCTTTCGGCACATGATGCCATCTTATTGCTGGAAACTGATGAGGTGGTTAAACATCGGTCCTGAGAAAAAGCTCAATGTGGAGCACACACTGCTACGAAGGTTCATCAAGGAGATGATGGAGAGGAGGAATATCAAGACGTGGCAAGTTAATAATGATGAGGAAGAAGAAGGTGTGGATATTGTATCTTTCTTCCTCGATGACCCATGCTACGCTAATGATGACTTGTTTTGTGCTATCACCATTGGCTACATGCTCGTTGCGAGGGACACAGTTGGAATAGCCTTGACATGGATCTTCTACAACCTCGCCCAGAACCCTAACATC
>NW_021297357.1:0-1251 GCF_002162155.2 Triticum dicoccoides
AGTTTTGGCTGATTCTGGCCCGTTTCATGGACTCTTACTCACCGTTTTTGGGCCCAAAAGCGATTTCCATGGTTGTCGAACTCCAAGGTGCGCTTATGTGTCGGTCATCAACAATCATAGTTCGGGCTGATTCTGGCCCGTTTCTTGGACTATTACTCTTTTTGGGGTCCTGGAGTCATTTCCACGATTGACGAACCTCGGGGTGCGTTTACGTGTCGATCATCAACACTCACATATTTGGCCGATTCTTGTCCGTTTCGTGGACTATTACTCGCCGTTTTGGGGACCCAGAGCGATTTCCACGATTGATGAACCCCGGGATGCGTTTATGTGTTGGTCTTCAACTCTCACAGTTTTGTCCAATTCTGACCCGTTTCGTGGACTATTACTCAACGTTTTGGGGTCCCGAAGCGATTTTCATAGTTGTTGAACCCCAAGGTGTGCTTACGTGTTGGTCATCAACACCTGCAGTTGTGGCCGATTCTGGCCCGATTCATGGTCTATTACTCACCGTTTTTGGGCCCCAAAGCGATTTCCATGGTTGTCGAACTCCAAGGTGCGCTTACGTGTCGGTCATCAACAATCACAGTTCGGGCTGATTCTGGCCCGTTTCTTGGACTATTACTCTGTTTTGGGGTCCCGGAGTCATTTCCACGATTGACGAACCTCAGGGTGCGTTTACGTGTCGATCATCAACACTCACATATTTGGCCGATTCTTGTCCGTTTCGTGGACTATTACTCGCCGTTTTGGGGACCCAGAGCGATTTCCACGATTGATGAACCCCGGGATGCGTTTATGTGTCGGTCTTCAACTCTCACAGTTTTGTCCAATTCTGACCCGTTTCGTGGACTATTACTCATCGTTTTCGGGTCCCGGAGCGATTTCCATAGTTGTTGAACCCCAAGGTGTGTTTACGTGTTGATCATCAACACTCGTAGTTTTGGCCGATTCTGGCCCGCTTCATGCACTATTACTCACCATTCTGGGGTCCCGGAGTGATTTCCATGGTTATCGAACTCCAAGGTGCGCTTACGTGTCGATCATCAACACTCGCGGTTTCGGCCGTTTCCTGCCCGTTTCATGGACTATTACTCACCGTTTTGGGGTCCCAAAGCGATTTTCGTTTCATGGACTATTACTCGCGGTTTCGAGCACTATTACTCAGCGTTTTGGGGACCCAAAGCGCTTTCCACGATTGATGAACCCCGGGGTGCGTTTATGTGTCCGTCGTCAACACTCACAGTTTTG
>NW_021297358.1:0-1992 GCF_002162155.2 Triticum dicoccoides
GAGCGATCAAGTATGCGGTCCAGACTGGACGATCCCTGATTGTTTCTTTTGGACGGCTTTTTCCGCTGACCGGATTTTGAGCCACTAAATCCGGCGTTGACTGCCGTGTCTTCGGTGTTGTCGCCATTGTTCCGACGCTTGTGTCTATTGTGCTGTGGCTTGCCATTACTATCGCGGACATCTGAAGTGCCGGAGTTTCTTGGCATGGTACTACTGCGAGCCAACCAGCTGTCCTCGCCCGCGCAGAAGCGGGTCATGAGTGTCGTGAGGGCCGCCATTGACTTTGGTTTTTCTTGGCCGAGGTGTAGGGTGAGCCACTCGTTGCGGATATTATGCTTAAAGGCCGCTGAGAGAGTCCTGGATTAGGGGGTGTCCGGATGGCCGGACTATGACCTTTGGCTGGACTCCCGGACTATGAAGATACAAGATTGAAGACTTCGTCCCGTGTCCGGATAGGACTTTCCTTGGCGTGGAAGGCAAGCTTGGCGATATGATATGAAGATCTCCTCCCAGTGTAACCGACTCTATGTAACCCTAGCCCTCTCCGGTGTCTATATAAACCGGAGAGTTTTAGTCCGTAGGACGAACAACAATCATACCATAGGCTAGCTTCTAGGGTTTAGCCTCTCTGATCTCATGGTAGATCAACTCTTGTACTACCCATATCATCAATATTAATCAAGCAGGAGTAGGGTTTTACCTCCATCGAGAGGGCCCGAACCTAGGTAAAAACATCGTGTCCCTTGTCTCCTGTTACCATCCGCCTAGACGCACAGTTCGGGACCCCCTACCCGAGATCCGCCGGTTTTGACACCGACATTGGTGCTTTCATTGAGAGTTCCTCTGTGTCGTCACCTTTAGGCCCGATGGCTCCTTCGATCATCAACCACGACGCAGTCCAGGGTGAGACTTTTCTCCCCCGACAGATCTTCGTATTCGGCGGCTTCGCACTGCGGGCCAATTCGCTTCGCCATCTGGAGCAGATCGAAAGCTACGCCCCTGGCCATCAGGTCAGGCTTGTAAGCTTAAACTACACGGCCGACATCCGCGGGGACTTGATCTTCGACGGATTCAAGCCACGGCCGAGCGTGCCGCACTGTCATGATGGGCATGATCTAGCTCTGCCGCCGGACAGCGCCTAGAGCGCCGCTCAGGTGTCCGCTCCGACCATTAGCTCAGAGCCGACAGCGCCAGTCGGGGACGGACGGTTGGACGCCGCCCCGGGAGCCGCAATCGCTACGGTGATAGAGCCGAATACCAGCCTAGTCCTTTGCGAGGCCTATGACTCCAAGGTGCCGGACTCCGTTCCGGACTCCGAATCTTCCGCACCCCTTCCGATCGAACCTGATTGGGCTCCGATCATGGAGTTCACTGCCGCGGACATCTTTCAACACTCGCCCTTTGGCGATATCCTGAACTCACTAAAGTCTCTCTCTTTATCAGGAGAGCCCTGGCCGGACTATCGTCAGCATGGTTGGGATGCGGACGACGAAGAAATTCGAAACCCACCCACCACCCACTTTGTAGCCACTGTCGACGATCTAACCGACATGCTAGACTTCGACTCCGAAGACATCAACGGTATGGACGCCGATGAAGGAGACAACCAAGAACCAGCACCTATAGGGCACTGGAAAGCCACCTCGTCATATGACATATACATGGTGGACACCCCCAAACCAGGGGATGGCGATGAAAAAACGGAGGACGACCCCTTCAAGAAGCAACCCAAGCGCCGACGTCAGCGGCGCCGCTCTAAATCCCGCCAAAGCAAAAACGGCGAGTCCGGCACTGGAGACAACAACACCTCGGACAGTGCCGAAGACAACCCCCTCCAGCAGGATTCAGCGCAGGAGGACGGAGGAGCCAGCCCTCGTGAGAGAGCGGAAGACAGGGAGGTCGAGGACGACAATTATATGCCTCCCTCCGAAGACGAGGCAAGCCTCGATGACGACGAATTCGTCGTGCCAGAGGATCCCGTCGAACAAGAGC
>NW_021297359.1:0-1334 GCF_002162155.2 Triticum dicoccoides
GATTTATGAATGGAGATCTCCTCAAGAGTACTCTAATTGTGATCTTTTGATCCAATAAACATCTGCCATAAGCGGTTCATAGTATTTGAAAGAAGGAAATACCACGGACCTCGAGGACTATCGCAAAGTTACTAATATCCTGAAGGAACTAGCAAACACTATCAACATGAAGTAAGTAGAGTGAATCTCAGGTTCAAGAACCCAGGAACAGAATACCTATTACTAAGTAGCATCACGGGATGCTTTCGAGAATGATGGCCAGAATCATCACACTGGGAACACAAATCATGGCTAAATTACTAGATGATCCCCTGAGACACCTAGGGTCATAATAATTATTCCAACATAAAGGTCGAGGCAGTAGAATACCTCAACTCAACAATTAGTGTGATTGAGCTGGCATAAAGGAGCATCGAAACCAGAGGGAAAGGATTTTGCAAATGCATCAGACTATTTAGAAATCTGGAATGACTCGGACAGCATAACGGCTGTAAATGCTCAGAAAAGATTTGAGACATTCACAAAAATGGTGGCATAACCACTCAGAAACACAATATCAAGGTTTCGAGATCAACAATTAACATACGGAAGTAGTAGGAACTGAACTGAGACTTAAATCCAACAATCTTATAAGTCCACTGATTAGTAACACGTGATCCTAATAGAAAGAAGGGATAGCCTAGTTCTTAATCCCTGCAGGAAAGATAAGATGACTCAGATCAGAAGGGCATGAGGTATAAGGAGTAAAAAGAGCCTTACGTTCCATCCCACAATCAATTCCCTTATATAACTAAAGAATTTCTAGCCTCAACTTCGACCAGTTTGGCTTGGTAATCCTACAGACAGTCAAGCTCTGATACCAACGCTGTCAGGACCCCGGCTCGATGCCACATCGATCTAGCATGTAACACCTCATATCACTTTGCGGCCTCACGCACGGTATTCCCACGGGTGTCGCCTTACCTTTGCCCGGGACCGTTTGCGCCTTTTGGCACACGTATATGACAGTGTCGCTAGCATCCATATGATAAGGAGCCCGGGCTGACATGGCTAGTCGTAAACCCAAAGCGGCACAGACTTACAGGGACAGGCATCCATGACCCAGCATCGAACGTGTCGGTCATCAGCGAGTGAATCCAGGCTGTAGCACTGGGCTAGCAGGACTCCGGTGAACCGGGCTGTAGCGGGCTAACAGGACTCCGGTATTCATCGCGTGACATTTCCCCGAAGGGACAGACATAGGAACGAAGAAGGACACATGCCGGCCAGCCTAAGTGTTCCGGAGCAGTAGCAAGCTACCATGGCTCGGTGGAAACACTAGGAGACATTTCCCC
>NW_021297360.1:0-1017 GCF_002162155.2 Triticum dicoccoides
GGGTTTCGTAGTAATTTCAAAAATTTTCCTACGCGCACACAGGATCATGTGATGCATAGCAACGAGGGGAGAGTGTTGTCTACGTACCCAACGCAGACCGACTGCGGAAGCGATGACACGACGTAGAGGAAGTAGTCGTACGTCTTCACGATCCAACCGATCAAGCACCGAAACTACGGCACCTCCGAGTTCGAGCACACGTTCAGCCCGATGACGATCCCCGGACTCCGATCCAGCAAAGTGTCGGGGAAGAGTTTTGTCAGCACGACGGCGTGGTGACGATCTTGATGAACTACAGCAGCAGGGCTTCGCCTAAACTCCGCTACAGTATTATCGAGGTATATGGTGGCAGGGGGCACCGCACACGGCTAAGGAATAGATCACGTGGATCAACTTGTGTGTCTATGGGGTGCCCCCTGCCCCTGTATATAAAGGATGGAGGAGGAGGAGGCCGGCCAAGGCAAAGGTGCGACCAGGATAGGGAGTCCTACTAGGACTCCAAGTCCTAGTAGGAGTCCACCAAGAGGGGAGGAAGGGAGAAGGAATAGGAGGAGAAGGAGAGGTGGCCGGCCCCCTTTTCCCTAGTCCAATTCGGACTAGAGGGGAGGGGGGGGGGGCAGCCTTTTTCTCTTCTTCCCACTAAAGCCCATCAAGGCCCAATACTCTTCCCCGTATTCCCGTAACCCCCCGGTACTCCGGAAAATACCCGAATCACTCGGAACCTTTCCGAACTCCGAATATAGTCGTCCAATATATCGATCTTTACGTCTCGACCATTTCGAGACTCCTCGTCATGTCCCCGATCTCATCCGGGACTCCGAACTCCTTCGGTACATCAAAACTCATAAACTCATAATATAACTGTCATCGAAACCTTAAGCGTGCGGACCCTACGGGTTCGAGAACAATGTAGACATGACCAAGACACGTTTCCGGTCAATAACCAATAGCGGGACCTGGATGCCCATATTGGCTCCTACATATTCTACGAAGATCTTTATCGGTCAGACCGCATAA
>NW_021297361.1:0-1026 GCF_002162155.2 Triticum dicoccoides
ACATTTGCAGTTTTAGCCGAGTTTGGCCCGTTTCATGGACTATTACTCACTGATTTCGGGTCTCTGAGCGATTTCCATGATTGACGAACCCCGGGGTGCGTTTATGTATCGTTGATCAATAACCCTAGGTTTTACCGATTCAGGGCTCTTTCACGGACTATTACTCACCATTTTGGAGTCCCAAAGCGAGTTCCATGGTTGTCGAACCCCAAGATGTTCTTACGTGTTGGTCGTCAAGACTCGTAGATTGGGCCGATTCTTGCTCGTTTCTTGGACTATTACTCAGTTTTGGGATCCCGAAGTGATTTCCACGATTGACAAACACCGGGGTGCGTTTACGTGTCGGTCATCAAAACTCACAATTTTGGCCGATTCTGGTATGTTTTGTGCACTGTTACTCACCGTTTTGGGGTTCCAGAGCGATTTCCATGATTGACGATCCCTGGGGTGCGTTTACGTGCCCGTCATCAACACTCACAGCTTTGGCCAATTTTGACCCGTTTCGTGGACTATTACACACCGTTTAGGGATTCCAAAGCGATTTCCATAGTTTATGAACCCCAAGGTGCGCTTACATGTCGGTCATCAACACTCACAATTTTGGCTGATTCTGGCCCATTTTGTGGACTATTACTCACTTTTTTGGGGTCCCAGAGTGATTTCCGCGATTAACGAACCCCAGGGTGCGTTTACGTGTCAGACATCAACACTCGCGGTTTTTGACGATTCTGGCCCGTTTCATGGACTATTACTCACCGTTTTGCGATCACGGAGCGATTTCCACAGTTGTTGAACCCTAAGGTGCACTTACGTGTCGGTCATCAACTCTCATTGTTTTGGCCAATTCTGGCCCGTTTCATGGACTAATACTGACTGTTTTGGGGTCCCGCAGTGATTTCCACGATTAACAAACCCCGTGGTGCGTTTACTTGTCGGTCATCAACACTCGTGGTTTTTGTCGATTCTGGCCCGTTTCATGGACTATTACTCACCTTTTTGGGGTCCCAAAGTGATTTCCATGGTTGT
>NW_021297362.1:0-1086 GCF_002162155.2 Triticum dicoccoides
TTTTGACTACAACGGTTGCCGATCACCGCCTGCTGCTGGGTAAGAACTGGTAAGAATTTGAGATTTGCTTGACGGATTTGTGATACACCACCACCACTTCTTAGTAGTCTGTAGGATCATATTCTTGTGTGTTTCTATTGCTGCTAACCATGCCAGGATCACAAGCCGACGAGATTGACTGGGAGAACTTATCGAACAAGGAGCTTCATGATAAGTTTCAGCAAATGATGACTGAACAGGTACAAGATGTGCTGAACAATTTTGAAGAGGCCATGGAGAAGATCACTGGCCTTGAGAAGACGTTCGAAACAAAGCTCGATAACAGATTTAATGAACTGCTTGCGCGTCTTCCACCACCGGCTGCACCTGTCGCACCTCTGCAACAACAACAACTACGCCCCCTTCCGCATCAGTATGGACGAGCACAACGTGTTCCTATTGTGCCAGGACAAAATTCTGGTGCTGCTGTTACTGCTGTTGGTGTTTCTTTGGCTCCTGCTACTGCTCCTGCTGGTACCCAGGAGGATGATGAGTATGCGGGCGATTATGAGGATGAGGTTGATCAAAATCAGATCTACGAGCAGCCACCAGCACCACCACCAGCAGGTCGACCTCGGGTATATATTCGTAATGGTAGGCCTGCACCACCACCTCAGGTACGAGATGATGTCCATATTCCTAAACTGAAATTGAATATTCCACCATTTGAGGGTAGATATGTTCCTGATATATATCTTACTTGGGAGTTAGAAACTGAACAACGATTTACATATTTACAATATCCTGAGGAGAGACGAGTTGCTGCTGCTGTTTGTGCTTTCACTAGTTTTGCATGTGTATGGTGGTCTGAACATTGTAGATTATATCCTATTCCAACTACTTGGGCTGCTTTGAAAACTGCTATGCGTACGCGTTGGGTTCCACCATATTATCAACGTGAATTGCTTCAAAAATTGCAGCGTTTAAGACAAGGGAAAAATTATGTAGAAGAATATTATCAGGAATTACAAACTGGCATGATTAGATGTGGTATTGTTGAGGAGAATGAAGCTATGCTTGCACGTTTTCTGGGTGGATTAAATAGAG
>NW_021297363.1:0-1988 GCF_002162155.2 Triticum dicoccoides
GAAACACCGCTGCCACGAGGCAGAACCTTGGCGGAACCAATCTAGGGCTCCGGCGGAGCTATTCTGCCGGGGAAACATTCCTCCATGAGGGGGAAATCATCACCATCATCATCATCATTGATCCTCTCATCGGGAGGGGGTCAATCTTCATCAACATCTTCACTAGGACCATCTCATCTCAAACCCTAGTTCATCTCTTGTATCCGATCTTTGTCTCAAAACCTCAGATTGGTACCTATGGGTTGCTAGTAGTGTTGATTACTCCTTGTAGTTGATGCTAGTTGGTTTATTCGGTGGAAGATCATATGTTCAGATCCTTTATGCATATTAATACCCCTCTGATTATGAACATGAATATGATTTGTGAGTAGTTACTTTTGTTCCTGAGGACATGGGAGAAGTCTTGCTATAAGTAGTGATGTGAATTTGGTACTCGTTCGATATTTTGATGAGATGTATGTTGTCTCTCCTCTAGTGGTGTTATGTGAACATCGACTACATGACACTTCATCATTATTTGGGCCTAGAGGAAGGCATTGGGAAGTAATAGGTAGATGATGGGTTCCTAGAGTGACAGAAGCTTAAACCCTAGTTTATGCGTTGCTTCGTAAGGGGCTAATTTGGATCCATTTGTTTCATGCTATGGTTAGGTTTACCTTAATACTTGTTTTGTAGTTGCGGATGCTTGCAATAGGGGTTAATCATAAGTGGGATGCTTGTCCAAGGAAGGGCAGCACCCAAGCACCGGTCCACCCACATATCAAATTATCAAAGTAACGAACGCAAATCGTATGAGCGTGATGAAAACTAGCTTGATGATAATTCCCATGTGTCCTCGGGAGCATTTTCCTCCATATAAGAGTTTGTCCAGACTTGTCCTTTGCTACAAAAAGGATTGGGCCAGCTTGCTGCACCTTATTTACTTTCATTACTTGTTACCCGTTATAAATTACCTTATCACAAAACTATCTGTTACCGATAATTTCAGTTCTTGCAGAGAATACCTTACTGAAAAATGCTTGTCATTTCCTTCTCACTACAAAAAATACACTTCCATGATGATACGTGTTTGTCACAGTAGGTCGCTTTTTCTGTCATGCATGTACATCCATGACGATTTTATGACAGAATCAAGATAGTCATACCTGTGTTGTCGTAGAAGTGTTCCATGACATTACCAAAATTATCATCACGGAAGTGTCCACTTCCATGACGATAAATCGCGCGTTACAGAAGTGCTTTCGTCAAGGGTGACCAACACGTGGCATCCATCGTAACGCAACGCCGTTAAGCTATCGGGTCGGGTTTTGGATCCGATAACCCGTTAACAGCCCCGACCAATGGGGATTTTCCACGTGTAAAATCATCATTGGCTGGAGGAAACACGTGCCGGCTCATCGTTGGGAGAGATGTCATCCACTCATTGGACAGAAGGCGCCTATGATACATCAACACGTGGCACGGCCCAACAGAGGCCCATTCCTATGAAAAGCTCGGCCCATTTGACTTGGTCAAAAGGTGGCGGGCCGGCCCATGGAATGCCTGTTAACGGCCTGTTCGCATATAGCCCATTTACAGCCCACTAACCCAAGGCCCGTTATGCCCTATCCAAATTAGGCCTAGTAGCGTCATCTCGGCCATCTAATATGATTAGCCTGTTTTCACTTCTGGCCCATGTATGGCCCATGACATCTTTCGGCCCAATGTAACTCTTGGCCTATTAATAGCCCATGGTGAAACTGGCCTGTAATGAATAGTGTATCACTTTACACCCATTAATGGCCCGTGGTGAAACTGGCCCGTAATGAATAGTGTATCACTTTATACCCATTAAAGGCCCTTTATTCCGTTGGGATGTTTCCAGCCCATGTTATCTTTTGGCCTTCTCTGAGCCCATTTATTCTTGCGCTCATTTCCATCATTCGTTTACTTACGGCCCGTTACTGTCACTTTCTGCTTGTGGGCCAAATTCAGCCCGTGCTTACAGT
>NW_021297364.1:0-535 GCF_002162155.2 Triticum dicoccoides
GCTAGTTCAACTCTAGTGTAAAATTATTTGAACTAGCTTATAGATCTGGTTCAACTATAGTGTAAAAGTATTTGTACTAGGCTAGATATCTAGTTCAACCCTAGTGTAAAATTATTTGAACTAGCTTATGGAGCTAGTTCAACTCTAGTGTAAAATTATTTATACTAGGCTATAGAGATAGTTCAACTCTAGTGTAAAATTATTTCTACTAGGCTATAGAGCTAGTTCAACTCTAGTGTAAAATTATTTGAACTAGCTTATAAAGCTACTTCAACTCTAGTGTAAAATTATTTGTACTAGGCTATGGAGCTAGGTCAACTCTGGTGTAAATTTATTTGAACTAGCTTATAGAGCTAGTTCAACTCTAGTGTAAAATTATTTGTACTAGGCCATAGAGCTAGTTCAACTCTAGTGTAAAATTATTTCAACTAGCTTATAGAGCTAGTTCAACTTTAGTGTAAAATTATTTGAACTAGCTTATAGATCTGGTTCAACTATAGTGTAAAAGTATTTGTACTAGGCTAGATAGCTAGTT
>NW_021297365.1:0-1759 GCF_002162155.2 Triticum dicoccoides
AAGTGGTTCATTATGTTTCTGACAAAATTTCAGATTCAACCAAAGCAAGTACAAGACATATAACTGCATTTGATCCAATTATCAAATTCACTCGTATTTTCTAAAATATGAAGACTTGCAAAAGTGTGAGCCGTTGAGGCAGCTGATAAATTATATGATTCATTATATGATAAATTAAGTGAATTTTTGTATGAATCACCGTGATTCTACCTACCATTCTATTAGTAATGTTATTTCCTTTATCCGTTGAACTCGCATCTCATGTAGACATTAGGGTCGAGGAACGTGAGAAACGAAATCCCAGAACAACAGTACAATCATGTGCCTTTTAATTCCTACAACAATTATCCGATTTGCATGAGAATAGTTTCTCCTCAGATCACACAACTCCTGCATAATAACAGAACCATATTTATCAATCTTCAAGTCGATGACCTGAAGCAAATTAGTGGTAGCAGTGTCATTGAGTTTTGATCAAGGAATATATGTCTATATACTTGAAGCAAACAAAACACAAATATATCCAGTTTAAGGAGTTTAGCTATCACCTCATTAATTTGACCTCAACTTCTTTGGTGCTATAGCACATGTTTTCGCCAACAAGTGTTGTGAGGTGAATGTATTGAGATCAAGTAGTTTTAGTGCCATGGATAACCGTTAATGGCCAACAATCTGGTGCAAAAACAACTCAACAAAATGTTTAGATCATACTTTTATATAGGAATTATTAAGAGGGCTATTACTATGTACTACCTGTGTATTGTGGAAAAAAATGGTCAGATCATTTTACCTTTAAGGTTGCTGTAATCTGCTCTAATCTGCTATACACTCTAATAGTTTCGAATATAGTTCAGTAGGCATAAGCCCGCCGTAGTTCCCTGTCAAGAAAAAAAGTGTGTTGGCAATGGAATCTTATCAAAACTGTAAAGTAAAACACACACCACTGAAGAAATCAATCTTTAAGAAAAAAAAATAGTACCTTAGTCAATACAGCTATCACTGAAAAGTAGTTCCCAAGTATAACTGATGGCCAGGCCTCATTTATTTACAACGGGCCATCATATTGACAAGTAGCGGAAAATATAAATCAAGTCGCTGCCGACTCTGTATGGAGAAAATATCAGATATATCCTACTCTTATGGATTTGGAGTATCCCATATTAAGTGTAAGCGCCGTTTGCTGAAGGACTATTTGCAGAATAGAAGATTTCAATATTGTGGGAATATTATATTGCATAGCTAACCATCTAATTATTCGGAAATCTATAACTCTAGAAGCACGATAAATTCAAGAATATTAACACTGTGTCGAATGCTGAAAACTTTTGTTGACCAATGACCACCAACATGTTTTCAGAAAATTGTGCCACAAGCAGTATATGCAAATACAATGGTAGTTTTTCAACCTGCTATGTGTATGGCACACAAGTTCATACCATTTTACTAAGCTAACAATGTTCACATAGTTCAGGCAGCAAGACCGAATGGTAAAGTAACTGAAACAAAGACAAACTGAAAGGCTTCACAAAGTTCCGTTGTCAGTTTTGAACAGGAAATGATAGACAAAGAAGCTTGGAGCCTTTTGAGCCGACTAAAATTACTTAAATACTTTACCATAAGGTCCATAAAAACTTGAAATCAGGTAAATGTGGATTTGTTTTTTTCAGATGGCAGATGTGAAATTTAGTGGGAAAGAGAGCACTTAATGATAAACCAAATCATGTACATGTGAGGCCAGGCACATCACTTTTTGTAACAT
>NW_021297366.1:0-4080 GCF_002162155.2 Triticum dicoccoides
TCCTTTGTGTTGGTTGAATAAATGAATCTGAGATTGTGTGACGCATATCGTATAATCATACCCACGGATACTTGAGGTCACATTGGACTATCTAGGTGACATTAGGGTTTTGGTTGATTTGTGTCTTAAGGTGTTATTCTAGTACGAACTCTAGGGCTGTTTGTGACACTTATATGAATAGCCCAACGGATTGATTGGAAAGAATAACTTTGAGGTGGTTTCATACCCTACCATAATCTCTTCGTTCGTTCTCTGCTATTAGTGACTTTGGAGTGACTCTTTGTTGCATGTTGAGGGATAGTTTTATGATCCAATTATGTTAGTATTGTTGAGGGAACTTACACTAGCGAAAGTATGAACCCTAGGCCTTATTTCCACACATTGTAATACCGTTTACGCTCACTTTTATCATTCGTAACCTTGCTGTTTTTATTATTTCAGATTTCAAATACCTTTATCTACTATCCATATACCACTTGTTTCACCATCTCTTCGCCGAACTAGTGCACCTATACAATTTACCATTGTATTGGGTGTGTTGGGGACACAAGAGACTCTTTGTTATTTGGTTGCAGGGTTGCTTGAGAGAGACCATCTTCATCCTACGCCTCCCATGGATTGATAAACCTTAGGTCATCCACTTGAGGGAAATTTTCTATTGTCCTACAAACCTCTGCACTTGGAGGCCCAACAACGTCTACAAGAAGAAGGTTATGTAGTAGACATCAAGCTCTTTTCTGGCGCCGTTGCCGGGGAGGTGAGTGCTTGAAGGTATATCTTTAGATCTTGCAATTGAGTCTTTTAGTTTCTTGTTTTATCACTAGTTTAGTTTATAAAAGCAAACTATAAAAAATGGAATTGAGTTTGTCTCATACGCTTCACCTTTTTAATATCTTTCGTGAGTATGATGGAAAGGATAATTGTGCTCAAGTGCTAGAAGAAGAAATCTATAAAATGTTTGGCACTAAATATTTGAATGATGACCATGATTGCAATGTTGTTAGTATGAATTCCTTGAATATCCATGATGCTAATGATATGCAAAGCCACAAGCTTGGGGAAGCTATGTGAGGGAGTCCTGGATTAGGGGGTGTTCGAATAGCCGGACTATACCTTTAGCCGGACTCCTGGACTATGAAGATACAAGATTGAAGACTTCGTCCCGCGTCCGGGAGGGACTTTCCTTGGCATGGAAGGCAAGCTTGGCGATACAGATATGTAGATCTCCTACCATTGTAACCGACTCTATGTAACCCTAACCTTATCTGGTGTCTATATAAACCGGAGGGTTTTAGTCCGTAGGACAACACATTCATACACAACAATCATACCATAGGCTAGCTTCTAGGGTTTAGCCTCTCTGATCTTGTGGTAGATCTACTCTTGTACTACCCATATCATCAATATTAATCAAGCAGGACGTAGGGTTTTACCTCCATCGAGAGGGCCCGAACCTGGGTAAACTTCGTGTCCCTTGCCTCCTGTTACCATCCGGCCTAGACGCACAGTTCGGGACCCCCTACCCGAGATCCGCCGGTTTTGACACCGACATTGGTGCTTTCATTGAGAGTTCCTCTGTGTCATCGCCATCAGGAAGGATGCCTCGCCCCGTCTTTAAAGACGGCACCGTTGCTAAAGGAGCTTTGGCTATCGGCCAAACCCTCTGGCTAGGTGGTTTTCTTATGACCGCCTGTTCGGCTTCTACGCCAACGATGACCTCTCGAGCCATCAAAAACAATCTTCATGTCAGCTCGGAACTCGCCGAGCAGTTAGATCCAACGGAGCTCTCCTCCATGAACGAGCTCTTGGATCGCATCGCCGCCCTAGGAGTCGCTACGGATTATGACCAGATTGGGCCTAAACCCGATCTGAGAGAGATTAACTCTCCTCAAGTCACCCATCACGTTGCCGTGGTAGAGGGACAGTACGACGACCCTTCATCTATCTTAAGGACTAGCTACGTACGGATTCCCGACCCCTCCAAGCCGGATACCCGCGGAGGGGAGGATATCACTCAAGACCTGAACTTAGAGTCAGGCAACGGGCTGGATTCATTGGACAACATCCAGGAATCCAAATTTTCGAGTTCGGAAACTCCTCGGCCTCTGAGCCTCATATTGGGTGAGGCTTCGGATCGAATTCCACCCACCCACCCGATCATAAGCAATCTATCCCAAATCAGGCAAGAGCCCGAAGAAACAGTACATCATTACTGGGCCAGATTCCTCCTGGTTAGGAACAGGATAAAGGACTGCCGCGAGGAATACGCAATCTCAATTTTCTGCAATAATTGCACGGACAAGGGAATCCTCAACGCCATAAGTCGCCATGATATTACACGCTTCGCTGACTTGGCGTCCATCGTACGAAAGTACTGTGCGATGGAAAGCGCCTGGAAAACCAAAATAAAATTTTGGGACAATCCGGCCCTGAATACAAACCTAGTCCGAAATAAAAGGGCGCATTATCGCCAGACACCCGGGTCAAACACCAAAACGCAAAAACCCTCTATAGGGCATGGAACCGTACTGGAAGGATGGCTTAATGGACCCTGTAAAATTCACAGTACAGAGGACGCCACACCAACTCACAACCTTAGAGCATGTTGGATACTCCGGCAGGTGGCCAAAATTGGCGAAGATCTCCTAATTCCGGCACTACCCCTTTACCGCCTCCTTCGGCGCACCGAACACTTCGAATGGACGGATGCAGCCACGCTGGACTCAACGAAATAAAAGCCATATTGGCAACAAACCCAGTCCTGGCCGTGCCAAACATTGGCGAACCAATGCTATTGTACATTGCAGCAACACATCAGGTTGTAAGCGCAGTACTCGTCGTCGAACGAGAAACGGAAGGACACAAATCCCCCCTTCAAAAGCTGGTCTATTATGTGTCCACTATCCTCACTCCATGCAAATCACGGTACCCGCATTATCAAAAGATTGCGTACGCGGTATTCATGGCATCCCGGAAGCTATGACACTACTTTCAAGAGTGTTCAATAACAGTAGCCTCGGAAGTACCACTTAACGATATTATAAACAACCGTGACGCAACGTGCCGGATTGCAAAATGGGCCATTGAGCTCCTCCCGTTCGACATAACTTATATGCCACGGCGAGCCATCAAGTCGCAAGTTTTGGCCGACTTCGTCGTAGAATGGACAGAGGCCGAACTCCCTAAAGAGTACGGCACATATTCAAATTGGATCATGCATTTCGACGGCTCCAAGATGTTGGCCGGACTAGGGGTTGGCGTCGTTTTGACGTCCCCCACAGGAGACACAGTTCAATACGTACTCCACATTATGTACACAGACTCCAACAATGCAGCCGAATATGAGGCCCTTTTACATGGTCTCCGGATGGCAGTATCCATGGGCATTCAATGCCTAGAGGTGCGTGGGGACTCGAACCTCGCAATATCCCAAATAAATGGAGACTTCGATGCCAAGGATCCAAAAATGGCAGCTTACCGCAACGCCGTCCTAACAATGTCAGCTCGGTTCGAAGGGCTTGAATTACACCATATAGCCCGGGAAAATAATCAGGCGGCAGATGTCCTGGCACGCATCAGCGTAAAACGCGATGTAGTACCCCCAACATCTTCTTGGAAAGGCTGTTCAAGCCATCCGTAGTATGGGAGGGGGATCCGAACAATAACAGCCCGGACCTAACCGCACTGCCCGACACCGAACATTCTGACACAATCGGAGGCTCTGCCAATGAAATAACACCTTCAGCCCACGTAATAATGGCCGTCATCGCCCCGTGGACAGAACCATTCCTCGCCTACCTTACTAGGCAGGAACTCCCCGAGGACCAAAATGAGGCACGCTTCATAGTGCGGCGATCCAAAGCCTACAAAGTCCACGAGGGAGAGCTTTATAAGAAAAGCACTACCGGAGTCCTTCAAAGGTGCATCTCCGAAGAGGAAGGGCGGAACCTCCTGGCTGAAATTCATGCCGGACTCGGCGGTCATCACGCTGCAGCTTGGTCCCTTGTAAGCAAGGCCTTCCGTGCATGCTTTTATTGGCCGACGGCCCGGGCAGACGCCCAGGACTTAGTCCAACGATGC
>NW_021297367.1:0-4080 GCF_002162155.2 Triticum dicoccoides
TCCTTTGTGTTGGTTGAATAAATGAATCTGAGATTGTGTGACGCATATCGTATAATCATACCCACGGATACTTGAGGTCACATTGGACTATCTAGGTGACATTAGGGTTTTGGTTGATTTGTGTCTTAAGGTGTTATTCTAGTACGAACTCTAGGGCTGTTTGTGACACTTATATGAATAGCCCAACGGATTGATTGGAAAGAATAACTTTGAGGTGGTTTCATACCCTACCATAATCTCTTCGTTCGTTCTCTGCTATTAGTGACTTTGGAGTGACTCTTTGTTGCATGTTGAGGGATAGTTTTATGATCCAATTATGTTAGTATTGTTGAGGGAACTTACACTAGCGAAAGTATGAACCCTAGGCCTTATTTCCACACATTGTAATACCGTTTACGCTCACTTTTATCATTCGTAACCTTGCTGTTTTTATTATTTCAGATTTCAAATACCTTTATCTACTATCCATATACCACTTGTTTCACCATCTCTTCGCCGAACTAGTGCACCTATACAATTTACCATTGTATTGGGTGTGTTGGGGACACAAGAGACTCTTTGTTATTTGGTTGCAGGGTTGCTTGAGAGAGACCATCTTCATCCTACGCCTCCCATGGATTGATAAACCTTAGGTCATCCACTTGAGGGAAATTTTCTATTGTCCTACAAACCTCTGCACTTGGAGGCCCAACAACGTCTACAAGAAGAAGGTTATGTAGTAGACATCAAGCTCTTTTCTGGCGCCGTTGCCGGGGAGGTGAGTGCTTGAAGGTATATCTTTAGATCTTGCAATTGAGTCTTTTAGTTTCTTGTTTTATCACTAGTTTAGTTTATAAAAGCAAACTATAAAAAATGGAATTGAGTTTGTCTCATACGCTTCACCTTTTTAATATCTTTCGTGAGTATGATGGAAAGGATAATTGTGCTCAAGTGCTAGAAGAAGAAATCTATAAAATGTTTGGCACTAAATATTTGAATGATGACCATGATTGCAATGTTGTTAGTATGAATTCCTTGAATATCCATGATGCTAATGATATGCAAAGCCACAAGCTTGGGGAAGCTATGTGAGGGAGTCCTGGATTAGGGGGTGTTCGAATAGCCGGACTATACCTTTAGCCGGACTCCTGGACTATGAAGATACAAGATTGAAGACTTCGTCCCGCGTCCGGGAGGGACTTTCCTTGGCATGGAAGGCAAGCTTGGCGATACAGATATGTAGATCTCCTACCATTGTAACCGACTCTATGTAACCCTAACCTTATCTGGTGTCTATATAAACCGGAGGGTTTTAGTCCGTAGGACAACACATTCATACACAACAATCATACCATAGGCTAGCTTCTAGGGTTTAGCCTCTCTGATCTTGTGGTAGATCTACTCTTGTACTACCCATATCATCAATATTAATCAAGCAGGACGTAGGGTTTTACCTCCATCGAGAGGGCCCGAACCTGGGTAAACTTCGTGTCCCTTGCCTCCTGTTACCATCCGGCCTAGATGCACAGTTCGGGACCCCCTACCCGAGATCCGCCGGTTTTGACACCGACATTGGTGCTTTCATTGAGAGTTCCTCTGTGTCATCGCCATCAGGAAGGATGCCTCGCCCCGTCTTTAAAGACGGCACCGTTGCTAAAGGAGCTTTGGCTATCGGCCAAACCCTCTGGCTAGGTGGTTTTCTTATGACCGCCTGTTCGGCTTCTACGCCGACGATGACCTCTCGAGCCATCAAAAACAATCTTCATGTCAGCTCGGAACTCGCCGAGCAGTTAGATCCAACGGAGCTCTCCTCCATGAACGAGCTCTTGGATCGCATCGCCGCCCTAGGAGTCGCTACGGATTATGACCAGATTGGGCCTAAACCCGATCTGAGAGAGATTAACTCTCCTCAAGTCACCCATCACGTTGCCGTGGTAGAGGGACAGTACGACGACCCTTCATCTATCTTAAGGACTAGCTACGTACGGATTCCCGACCCCTCCAAGCCGGATACCCGCGGAGGGGAGGATATCACTCAAGACCTGAACTTAGAGTCAGGCAACGGGCTGGATTCATTGGACAACATCCAGGAATCCAAATTTTCGAGTTCGGAAACTCCTCGGCCTCTGAGCCTCATATTGGGTGAGGCTTCGGATCGAATTCCACCCACCCACCCGATCATAAGCAATCTATCCCAAATCAGGCAAGAGCCCGAAGAAACAGTACATCATTACTGGGCCAGATTCCTCCTGGTTAGGAACAGGATAAAGGACTGCCGCGAGGAATAAGCAATCTCAATTTTCTGCAATAATTGCACGGACAAGGGAATCCTCAACGCCATAAGTCGCCATGATATTACACGCTTCGCTGACTTGGCGTCCATCGTACGAAAGTACTGTGCGATGGAAAGCGCCTGGAAAACCAAAATAAAATTTTGGGACAATCCGGCCCTGAATACAAACCTAGTCCGAAATAAAAGGGCGCATTATCGCCAGACACCCGGATCAAACACCAAAACGCAAAAACCCTCTATAGGGCATGGAACCGTACTGGAAGGATGGCTTAATGGACCCTATAAAATTCACAGTACAGAGGACGCCACACCAACTCACAACCTTAGAGCATGTTGGATACTCCGGCAGGTGGCCAAAATTGGCGAAGATCTCCTAATTCCGGCACTACCCCTTTACCGCCTCCTTCGGCGCACCGAACACTTCAAATGGACGGATGCAGCCACGCCGGACTCAACGAAATAAAAGCCATATTGGCAACAAACCCAGTCCTGGCCGTGCCAAACATTGGCGAACCAATGCTATTGTACATTGCAGCAACACATCAGGTTGTAAGCGCAGTACTCGTCGTCGAACGAGAAACGGAAGGACACAAATCCCCCCTTCAAAAGCTGGTCTATTATGTGTCCACTATCCTCACTCCATGCAAATCACGGTACCCGCATTATCAAAAGATTGCGTACGCGGTATTCATGGCATCCCGGAAGCTATGACACTACTTTCAAGAGTGTTCAATAACAGTAGCCTCGGAAGTACCACTTAACGATATTATAAACAACCGTGACGCAACGTGCCGGATTGCAAAATGGGCCATTGAGCTCCTCCCGTTCGACATAACTTATATGCCACGGCGAGCCATCAAGTCGCAAGTTTTGGCCGACTTCGTCGTAGAATGGACAGAGGCCGAACTCCCTAAAGAGTACGGCACATATTCAAATTGGATCATGCATTTCGACGGCTCCAAGATGTTGGCCGGACTAGGGGTTGGCGTCGTTTTGACGTCCCCCACAGGAGACACAGTTCAATACGTACTCCACATTATGTACACAGACTCCAACAATGCAGCCGAATATGAGGCCCTTTTACATGGTCTCCGGATGGCAGTATCCATGGGCATTCAATGCCTAGAGGTGCGTGGGGACTCGAACCTCGCAATATCCCAAATAAATGGAGACTTCGATGCCAAGGATCCAAAAATGGCAGCTTACCGCAACGCCGTCCTAACAATGTCAGCTCGGTTCGAAGGGCTTGAATTACACCATATAGCCCGGGAAAATAATCAGGCGGCAGATGTCCTGGCACGCATCAGCGTAAAACGCGATGTAGTACCCCCAACATCTTCTTGGAAAGGCTGTTCAAGCCATCCGTAGTATGGGAGGGGGATCCGAACAATAACAGCCCGGACCTAACCGCACTGCCCGACACCGAACATTCTGACACAATCGGAGGCTCTGCCAATGAAATAACACCTTCAGCCCACGTAATAATGGCCGTCATCGCCCCGTGGACAGAACCATTCCTCGCCTACCTTACTAGGCAGGAACTCCCCGAGGACCAAAATGAGGCACGCTTCATAGTGCGGCGATCCAAAGCCTACAAAGTCCACGAGGGAGAGCTTTATAAGAAAAGCACTACCGGAGTCCTTCAAAGGTGCATCTCCGAAGAGGAAGGGCGGAACCTCCTGGCTGAAATTCATGCCGGACTCGGCGGTCATCACGCTGCAGCTTGGTCCCTTGTAAGCAAGGCCTTCCGTGCATGCTTTTATTGGCCGACGGCCCGGGCAGACGCCCAGGACTTAGTCCAACGATGC
>NW_021297368.1:0-1184 GCF_002162155.2 Triticum dicoccoides
GGATGTGATAACGGACATGATGAGGAGTCTCGAAATGGTCGAGACATAAAGATTGATATATTGGAAGCCTATGTTTGGACATCGGAAGTGTTCTGGGTGAAATCGGCATTTTACCGGAGTACCGGGGGGTTACCGGAACCCTCCTGGGGGTTATTGGGCCTTCATGGGCCCTAAGGGAGAAGAGGAGAGGAGGCAAGAGGTGGGCTGCGCCCCCTCCCCTCCCTAGTCCGAATAGGACAAGGAGAGGGGGACGGCGCCCCCCCTTCCTTCCCCTCTTCCTCCTCCTTCCCCCTTCTCCTACTCCAACTAGGAAAGAAGGGAGTCCTACTCCCGGTGGGAGTAGGACTCCCCCTTGGCGCGCCCTCCTTGGCCGCCCGCCCCCTCCCCCTTGGCTCCTTTATATACGGGGGCAGGGGGCACCCTAGAACACACAAGTTGATCTACGTGATCGTTCCTTAGTCGTGTGCGGTGCCCCCCTCCACCATATTCCACCTCGATCATATCGTCGCGGAGTTTAGGCGAAGCCCTGCGCCAGTAGAACATCATCATCGTCACCACGCCGTCGTGCTGACGGAACTCATCCTCGACACTTTGCTGGATCGGAGTCCGGGGATCGTCATCGAGCTGAACGTGTGCTGAACTCGGAGGTCTCGTACGTTCGGTACTTGGATCGGTCGGATCGTGAAGACGTACGACTACATCAACCGCGTTGTCATAACGCGTCCGCTTATAGTCTACGAGGGTACGTGGACAATACTCTCCCCTCTTGTTGCTATGTCATCACCATGATCTTGCGTGTGCGTAGGAAATTTTTTGAAATTACTACGTTCCCCAACATCTATCACACATGCATCTCTACTTTTCACTCCAACATTTTCAGCTTTTGTCACCGGACCACACTTTTTCTTTCAAGCACCTGCATCCTGGAGAGGATCCCGCTTCCCTATCCGAACCTACTTTACGTCATATCCGATCCTACATGGCATGTGAGGCATCACCTTGAGGCTATGCATTGTACATGCCCTAAGTAGCACTTAGCGCGCTGTCCTCCTCTCCCGACTTCGATTTCTCCTCCTCCTCTCCCGACGCCGCGCACCGCCCCCTGCCACCACCTCGCCGTTGCCGCCCCGCCCCGCCCCGACGCCGTCACCGCCCCGCCCCGCGCGCCGTCGCCGCCCGCCCTG
>NW_021297369.1:0-3631 GCF_002162155.2 Triticum dicoccoides
ATGAGCACGACGGTCTTTTCTGGAAATTTATTACCGGAAAACCGGTCGTGACAGACTTGGTATCAGAGCCAGGCTGACCATTGGCTAATCCTATCTTAGCCAGGTCGAAAAACTTAGGCAAACCAACCCACTAGACCTTAGCCAAACCCCAGCCAAGCTTCTCATGCAAGATAGCCACACAGTGACCCAACACCTTTTGGCAGTCAGTGCCCAACCTATCAACCTAACCTGTCGCTCATGCGCCAGTGACCGGCCCCTAAATAGTCCTTTCTCGCAAGCGTGCGAAGGAAGACTCCGTCCCCTTTTTCCTATAAAAAAGGGCACGCTAGCCCCAACCTAGCACAGCACAGCCTCGAACCCAGCCACAATGCCTGGACCCATAGTGCACAATGAGACCACAGCAACCAACCTTGGAGGCTTTGTGACCATACTCGCAAACCTCACCCGTCGTGCCTATGCGTTAGAAGAGCCCCCAGAATATGTTGTGTACCAAGGACCCATGAGCGGTGAGAGCCGTCAATTCTGGGCCACTGTGCACATTTACGGTAGGGGTCTAGCACCCGAGCACCCCTACAGGTTCACCGGAAGAACAACTTCTTTTGAGCCACAAGCCATACAACTAGCTGCTCGAGAGGCTATAGTTCATCTCAGGCACTTGTCGCCCAGAGTTAACTGTCGCTCGTTCCACTACTACCCCAGACGTGAAGGGTATGGTAGACCACCCCAAGTTGCCAACGGAGATCACGAGACAGATCCTGCATTGTTGCACCTGGTGCGCTATGTAAGTGCACTAGAGGGACTGTGCGATCAAATCACTATTGATTTAATTGCAGCTCGTGGAGAGCTGGTTCGTCGAGCCCTGGCGAGAGTAGAAAACGAGCCCAACGTCGACAACCCAGTCGTGTTGTTTGGACAACCGATCGAGACCCCGAGATCAGCTCCAGCCATCAGCCGAGATCCTTTGATGACCCCAGAAGTGCTTCGTCGCCTTTTGGGAGCACACTCCAACGGGGTTGTGGCCAACAATCCCCGCGATGGTCATCATCACTACCCCGACCCTGCAGTTCCTCCACCATCTCTGACTAATCCCGGCAGTGAGACACGTGGAGAAGCCTCGACATCCACCAGGCACGTCCGTTTAGACATAAACGAGGTAGACTAATCCGTACGAGTAGTACCGAGTCTCAGTGTATCCTCACTTTGTAATCATGCGACCGTGTATATTAACGCAGCCTATCGTTGTGCCTCTGTTTTAATAGTAGCCTTGCATATTTGGTCAGCGCATAGTTGCATATTTTTCCGGGCACAACTACCAAAACCAACCCGACGACAACCACAGTAACACGTCTCTTTATGAGATATGTGTATCTCTGACACTGACCTAACCTTTGGAGCTAAGCTGGCAAATTTATTACCTTTCACCACGGTAAAATGAATCCGGCTCCATTTCTATATAAAGGCCACCTTGTGACCTTACCCAGCAACCCTAACCTTGTGCACCATACTCACAACTTTTTCCTGTCATGCCGAGCCCCAGCATTCATCTGAGAACCCCAGATGCAACCCCAGGTAGCTTTGTCAAAATATTGTGGGATTTTACCCGCAGTACCATGGGTTCTACCCAGCCACCTCAGTACGAGCTGTTCAAATCTAGAATCACCCCATCCACCTCGGAATATTGGGCAGCAGTACACATTCCTCCTATAGACCCCAACCAAGATCCAACAGAAGTTTCCTTCGTGGGGAAATCTATGCCAACCCCACACTTGGCCATAGAAGCTGCTGCGAAAGAAGCGATTGCTCACCTTCAATCCGCTGTACCCTATGCCCGCGAACGAGGATATTATTACTTCCCGAGCCGTGCAGCACCCGGAGGAGTGACGTCTTTTCCCGGTGGGCGTATTGAGAGAGACCCAGTTCTGGCCAACCTTATCCAGTACATCATCGCTCAAGAGCATTTGAACCAACGAGTGATGGATTATCTCCAGGATCTCACTGATCTGAATCCTCAGATTGCCATCGGCAGACCACTGAGGCCCGACCCGGAGAGACGCATACATCGACTGGTCAATCCACTTCCTCCGATAGAAGAGGAGTGTATCCCTTTACCAGAGACATTTTATCAGGACCCCACCCAGTTACCGTTTTCATTTTAGACGTCACTACTGTATTTGTTTTTGCAGCATTTATATTTGCGTGTATCTTATGCATGGTCCCCCAAATTTGTGCGACGAGTCGAGTATTTAGTTTCTACTAGTATGAGTAATTTTTCTTCGTGATTAACTTGTGTAACCGCGAAAGATCCTAGTATGAGTTTTCTTTTTACTGAATTGTTGCATCATTTATCCCCTCACTACGTGGATTATTATTATTTTTATTCACGCAGCACCACGGCAGCAGTCTCACAACCGCTCGAACGCATATGGAACTTTTGTTTTTCACAACGGCTCTTAGCAAATCTCGAGGACGAGATTTTTCTTAAGGGGGGTAGTATTGTAACACCCCAAAAATTTAACCAGGTTTTAGTTATTAAAATTTTGCCAGGAATTAAAACTTTGAATTTCTGAGCTCCATTTTTTTAAATCATTTCCTTCCCTGTGATGATGAGTTTTTCCCAGAGAGAAAACTTTTCGAATATGTCATTGGACTTATTTAATCTGTCAAGAGAAACTTTCCCTTATTTAATATAACAAATTAAATAATTAAGTTGCTTGATCTTTACTTTCTTGGAAATGTTTTTTTTCAAGGTTATATGGCCATATTTGAACTATAACCATTGGATAAATTCACCTAAAATTCTAATCAAAAATTGGAGATGTCATGTGATGTTTTTAAATCACTTTTATACAAAAATATCTTTTATTTATGTAATAAATTTGAGCTCTGCATCAATTTTTCCTTCTCTGGTCCAGAGTGCATTTTGCACTACAACCCTTTTAAATAATTCTTTCTAGCCTCCACCAAAATTATGGGATATTGGTAATAGCCTATGATTCAACTTTATGCAAAAACCTAGTGCTGTTCTTTGAAAAATTTGAGTGAATCAACCGCATCTTCATTCTGGACCAACTGGATGGTTTGTACAGCAACCATATTTTTGCTTGCTCTTTAGCCCTTAATTCTTTATCCTACTTATAGTCCTCCATGTTAAACCCTTAAGTCCAGGAGCATGCACCCTTTGGATCATTTTTGGTTCATGAAATAATGTCATTTATTTCCTGTCCAGAAATGTAGTTTTGCAAAACTTGCACTAGCAAGTTTCCCCTTTTGGCAAACTAACCTCACCACTCTCTCTTGCATCTAAAGAGACCCCAACCTGGATGTTTTGGCTACCCCAAGAGATGCCTAGGAGCATGTGGCATTCTATCGAGCACCCTGTAGGCATGACCAGTTTTGACATGAGTTTTGGCATTGCACTGTGAGCTTGCACCTCTGATCAAACTAGCATGTCCACTAGACTCCCAGTTGCTCCTAACCTCGATCTGGTAAACCCCAACCTCACCTGCGACCTGTAGCATGCCGCGGCATTGTGTCGAGCATCTCCCGTGCGTGCACTGGACGCGCCCAGAGCGCGCGTATTGCACGATGCCGCGCCCGAGCCGACACGCTGGCCCCCTGGCTTTGGCCCACA
>NW_021297370.1:0-1424 GCF_002162155.2 Triticum dicoccoides
TTACTTGCATCAAATTTACATGCTACAACATGCTTAAATAAGCAAACATGCAATAAGTCATTCAACACAGAATCATCACCAAGATTAGAGGTCATATCAAAATGATTAAACATTGGTTCTTTTGCATCACTAGTTAATTCAATGGGTGCACTCAAAATTGTTGGTATTTCAGTTGTTTGATCACATGGCAAAGTCAAATTATCAACGTAGTCCTCTAAAATAGGTGGTGTGATCAAAGTAGTGGGTAGCTCATCAGATGGTGCATTCAAATTGACAAGGCATTCATCATTCTCATGTAGAGATGGAAGATCAGTACCTATGTCATTACCTCTTATGATCAACTCAGATGATGTAGCCACTCTCGGGGGCGATGTGTCACATGGTGGAGGTGATGTAGTCCTGACAACAACGGATGTGGTTGTCATAGTATGCCTAGTAGTTGAAGGAACAATCATATCAACTCTTGGAATGTGCACGGTGCGCTTGTTCTCCTCGTGGCCAACACGTCGTTTTATTTCCTGTTCAGCTTTGCAAGCAAGATGAAACAAATGGTCCATAGGATAACACTCTTCATGAATTAGTATCTTTTGAATATCACGGTTTAATCCTCCCCAAAATCTATCCATAAAATCATCTTCACTTTCTTCTAAAGAGGAATGCAACAAGGTAGTTTGTAAATCATCATAATATTTTGTTACAGTTTCACTACCTATTTTTAAGTGTTGCAACTTCTTAATCATGTCACGAGTATAATAAGCAGGGACGAAAGTATGTCGCATGGCAAGTTTCAAATCATCCCAAGTGGTAGGTATATAATCAGGGTGTAACCGACAATATTCACTCCACCAAACCAAAGCATAACCAGTGAAAGAACCAACCGCAACCTTAACCTTTTTATGTTCATTGAAATTATGGGAAGCAAATATATTTTTTATGTCGAACTCCCATTCAATATATAAAGCAGGTTTAAAACGGCCATTAAATGGTGGTATAGATACATTAACCTGATCATGTGCATTTGGATGTTTGTGCACCTCTCGTGACGGTTGTGGTATTTGCAAAGGTGGTGGCACGTCTCCCGCGATCGACAAAGCCCATGAATTGACTCTGGATCCTGTCATGATTAGTAGAACAATAAACAAAACCCAAAAATAATGTTCCTATAACTACTAGGATGTGGTGGTAAAACGCTCACAGTAAAGCAAATATCAATGTCTTACAAGTTCTTACCATGCAGCAGGCGGTGATCGGCAACCAGCGGTGTCAAGTAACTCCGAATATTGAGTAAAGCGATTGCCAGGGGAGCGTACGTATACACGGTGTAGAAATATGTGGAGCTGGGTTGGCTATATATGGTAGCAAAAGATTAGCAATAATCAATTCAAAGATGCAATGTTGAATAAACGCTCAACGACGATACTGTG
>NW_021297371.1:0-894 GCF_002162155.2 Triticum dicoccoides
CTCCTATATAAGTAGATCCATCTAGTAGCTTTTCCTTGGGATTTGTTTAGTTAAAAGTTAGCCATTGCAACTTCGTGTGCTTCGTTTGTGTCCAACGACCAGACCAAGACCACTTTTCGGATCCCCACCATTATCAATACTTCATACATATTCGCGATATTCAGATTGCTTTTATCATATTCTTGCTTGTTCTTCGATTGCTTGCAGGAATAGACCTTCGTGGTCAGGTTGATCGTGCTCCGGCGTGGTCAATAACCTCTCGGAGTTGGTTTAGCGATTGCTAAGGCACAACGTCGTTGCACGTTTGTAGTCGGATCGTCAAAGTCGTCTCCACCAAATCGATAGTTGTCATCTCATCGAAAGATCGGGACACCCCGCCTCTATCAAGTGGTATCAGTTTTCAGGTTGCTCGGTGAGAATTTCCAGTTTTCCTAGATTAGATTTATTTTCTTACCTATTGTCCAAGAAAAAGCCACAAAAAATAGTTAGATCTATTCATCCTTGGTCCAAGCCAGTCTGAGTCTTTGCAATTTTCTTTTCATTGCTTGCATAGTTGAATTATCGGTTGCATCGTCGTGTTGAGTTGCTGGTCTTAGTGTCTAGTTCGTTTAGAGTTTCGAGTTCTGTTCACATTAGTCACGCCACCGCTGCATCATTATCTCTTCCGCTGTCCACCACCCATCCATCAATTTCCACCACGTGCTACCCATCATTCATTGTCATAATAATAGTTGAGATCGTTCACATCTTCACTTGATCCAATCTGCATCTTATCTAGTTTGTTTTGGAAAGAGGGAGAACAAAAGAGAGAAAAAAAACAAGAGAAAAAAAAGGAGAAAAAAAAGTCAGAGAAAAAAAAAGGAGAGAAAGAAAAAAAAGTGTGAGGAAAAAAAA
>NW_021297372.1:0-1687 GCF_002162155.2 Triticum dicoccoides
GGCGCAATCCAACATACCCACGAATTTAGGATTTGTAATGGAGGCGCAATGCATCGAGTCTGCGACAACATACCAAATTTTCCTCTCCTCTAATCCGGCGGCTTGCGAGGTCTCGTTCTGGGTAGGGATAGGGAAGATGAGAAGACGGGAGATGATAAGAGGGGATGGGAGGTGCTGCCGGCACATTCGTCGGTTCTGCGACGGCTTCGGTGGCGGAGGAGGATCAGGCGACAGCGTGGGTCGCGGCCTTGCAGTTAGCGAGCGAGGGGATCCGCTTGAGATCACTTTCCTTCTTTTTTCCTGCCCTCTGCGTGATTGTAGGGATTGCATAGGTGCGGGGCGGAGATTCCCATCCCTCTGCGGTGAAGCATGTTCAGCCAACGTAAAAAACTAAATGCACACCGGAGAATAGATTAGATTAAGGCTGGCTATTAGATTAAATTTAGCGGGTCTAATCGTACGGTGTCAATTAAGCTGTGTACATCTGCCGTGTGGCTTTAAGAAAGAATTAGTTTGATTTTTTATTAGTAGTAGAGAATCTTTTTCTTTTTTGAGAATTTCTTCTCTCTAATCTGGTAGAATATCTGCTACATTTGCAATGTGCGATTGTAATCTAATTAGCTACTTTTGTTGTTAAATGAGCATTGTTAAAAATTGTATAGTATGCATTAAAAGTACAGGCTGCAGCATTTGGCAGACATTAAACTGGTTGGAAATCTCCACGGCTGATGCAACGAAAATGAAAAAACAAAAAACAACGATTTTTTTTTGTGGCGGATCAAAAAAACAATGAAATAGGAGCGCGAGACCACACATTCCTGATTCGTCACATGGGCTGCGGTCTGTTACATCGGCCATGACCCGCGTCTCCTTCCAGGCTGTCGGCCCAGCCTCTCGCTGAGGACTGAGGCTGCGCTGCGCTGCATGCCTTCTCTACTTAATTAGTCCCACCTCGCTAGTTTAGGCGATCCAGGAGTGGTTTATAAGGCGAGGCGCTGCTCATGGTAGCACGACCTTACTTGAACATGATCTGTTCTATAGGCTCGTACTGCTGCATCCTTTACTAATAAGGAGGCAAGCACTCATGTCTGGTTGATGCATTCTAACCTCTAGGCCAGACCGTGATTAACGGCTAGGATTCTCCTGATGGGAGTTATCTGATGGCTGTAGAGGATCGTTCTTGATCTAGTTTCACACTGGTGCAGGGTGGCTCAGAGGTTGTCTGACAGACTACAATTCTTTTTGTTTTTTGCAACTCCTTTCATCTTGTGGCAAATAAGATGCACACAATTTATTTTTAGCTGCACTAGTACTAGTCACTGCAAAAATATCCAAAGGTAACAGAAGCCAACTGACCACATGCATGATCCGTACATTCATCTACACCTGTTCCAGGAGCTCGATCGCTGATAGATATTTGCTTCACGGCTCAGGCTTTTATACAACACCTACCGGTCCATGGATCACATGCTTGGCTTGGTTGGTCGACTTGTCGTCGAGACCGATTAGGAGCCTTCATCCGGCACGACGTGTCACACTGCATCCACGCGTGCAAAGTAATCAAGATTCAGCTTACGATTTTCTTACTACAAGCCCAGTGCATGATCGTCTGAACTTTGCCACTGCTGAGAGTAAGAGTAGCAATGAGGTGTTTCACTACTGAGCTGGGAGAGAAAATAGACGAAGG
>NW_021297373.1:0-1313 GCF_002162155.2 Triticum dicoccoides
AGGTTGATCAAAATCAACACTACGTGCAGCCACCTGTACCACCACCAGCAGGTCGACCTCAGGTATATATTCGTAATGGTAGGCCTGCACCACCACCTCAGGTACGAGATGATGTCCATATTCCTAAATTGAAATTGAATATTCCACCATTTGAGGGTAGATATGTTCCTGATATATATCTTACTTGGGAGTTAGAAACTGAACAACGATTTACATGTTTACAATATCCCGAGGAGAGACGAGTTGCTGCTGCTGTTTGTGCTTTCACTAGTTTTGCATGTGTATGGTGGTCTGAACATTGTAGATTATATCCTATTCCAACTACTTGGGCTGCTTTGAAAACTGCTATGCGTACGCGTTGGGTTCCACCATATTATCAACGTGAATTGCTTCAAAAATTACAGCGCTTAAGACAAGGAAAAAATTCTGTAGAAGAATATTATCAGGAATTACAAACTAGCATGATTAGATGTGGTATTGTTGAGGAGAATGAAGCTATGCTTGCACGTTTTCTGGGTGGATTAAATAGAGAGATTCAGACCATTCTAGACTATAAGGAGTATACTAATATCACTCGTTTATTCCATCTTGCTTGTAAAGCTGAACATGAAGTGCAGGATCGACAAGCATTGGGGCGAACTAACTTTTCTGCAGGCCGACCTTCATCATGGACACCACGTGCATCTTCTACTTCAACTGCACCAGCACCTCCATCCGGTACCACCTCCAGCCGTGATACAAGAAAACAGGCACAACCACCATTATCTGCCAAGAGCGCACCTGCGGGGCCTGCACAGCGTTCTTCTTCTTCCATGGCATCAACAGGGCACACAAGTGATATTATTTGTCGTCGCTGTAAGGGAGGAGGTCATTATGCGAGAGAATGCAAATCTCCGCGTGTGATGATTGCTACCGCGGATGGTGGATATGAGTCCGCTAGTGACTATGATGAGGAGACTTTGGCTCTTATTACACGTGAAGAACATGGTGGAGATGATTCTGATCATGAGACGCAATACATGGCTCCTGAAGACGCTGACAGGTATGAATGTTTAGTTGCTCAACGTGTTTTGAGTGTGCAGGTCACACAAGCTGAGCAAAATCAGAGGCACAATTTGTTCCATACCAAGGGAGTTGTGAAGGAACGTTCTGTGCGCGTCATCATAGACGGAGGGAGCTGCAACAACTTGGCTAGCATGGAGATGGTGGAGAAGCTTTCTCTCACCACAAGACCACATCCACATCCTTACTACATCCAATGGTTCAACAACAGCGGCAAGGTTAAGGTAACACGTACTGTTCGTGTGCATTTT
>NW_021297374.1:0-1975 GCF_002162155.2 Triticum dicoccoides
TTTGTACTCATGTTGCTATAATTTACATTTTACAGAAGACGCTGCAACCCCTTCTGATGGGTTCTATGTAGACGTTGACATCAACGAGTAGGCTAAAGACCCAGGTGGTGACCCTGAGCTTGTGAAGGACCATGTAGTATAGCTAGGCTTTCCAAGCCTCTTTTATTTTACTAGTTGTCTGTACTCAGACAAATTACTTCCGCTGCTGGCTTGTATGACTGTATGACTTGAATGCTGGGTCGTGTGACCCGTACCTTTGTGTATGTTATGTATGGCTCCCTGAGCCTTAAATAAAGTACTTGTGTCGTAGAGTCATGTTGTGATGCTTCGTTGTATTTGCACATATCGAGCATATTGTGTGTATGATTGAAATGCTTGGTATGTGTGGGATCTGACTACCTAGTTGTTTATCTTTAGTAGCCTCTCTTACCGGGAAATGTCTCCTAGTGTTACCGCTGAGCCATGGTAGCTTGCTACTGCTCTGGAACACTTAGGCTGGCCGGCATGTGTCCTTCTTCGTTCCTGTGTCTGTCCCTTCGGGGAAATGTCACGCTTTGAGTACCGGAGTCCTGTTAGCCCGCTACAGCCCGGTTTACCGGAGTCCTGCTAGCCCAGTGCTACAGCCCGGACCCACTTGCTGATGACCGACACATTCGGAGCTGGGTCATGGATGCCTGTCCCTGTAAGTCTGTGCCACTTTGGGTTTACGACTAGTCATGTCAGCCCGGGCTCCTTATCATATGGATGCTAGCGACACCATCATATACGTGAGCCAAGAGGCGCAAACGGTCCCGGGCAAAGGTAAGGCGACACCCGTGGGGATACCGTGCGTGAGGCCGCAAAGTGATATGAGGTGTTACCGGCAAGATCGATGTGACATCGAGTCGGGGTCCTGACAGCGTTGGCATCAGAGCCGGACTGCCTGTAGGTTCTCCAAGCCAAACTGGTCGATGTTGAGTCTAGAAATTCTTTAGTTATATGTAGGGGAATTGTTTGTGGGTTGGAACGTAAGGCTCTTTTTACTCCTTTATCTTATGACATTCTGATCTGAGTCAGTCCATTCTTCCACCGGGGGTTAAGGAATTAGGATCTGTTCTCTCTATCAGGATCACGTGTTACTAATCAGTAGTACCTTATAAGCTTGATGGATACAAGCCTAGTTCAGTTCTACTACCACATTATGTTGTTAGAATGGATTCAGAACTTTGTTATGATGATGTTGAGTGTGTACGAAATCCTTTGTCAAATGTCTCAAAATCCTTCTTGAGCATTTACAGCTGTTATGCTGCCGAAATTTTGCTAGAAATTCTAATGCCTTTGCATTATGATTGTGCTTTCAGATGGCCACTCGCGACCTCAATCAAGTGGTTCGCCTGACTCGATGCCTAGATGTACCCGGCCATACTGCCAAGTTGGTCAGGGTAATGACTGAGGCTGGATACCGCTGGTATCCTGAGTACACGGTCGAAGAGCAATTTCGGGACTTTAATCAAAGCCAGTATCTATGCACTGTCAGGATATTTCCATCTTATCCTGGATCCACCGAGCCCCTTCACTGCTCCTATGGACTCGGGGTTACTATTGAGATGGCTGTGCAGGACGCCGCCTACTCTATGATGACCATTATGCGAGTCAGATCTGGTTTATTTCGGGACTCTGATTTCCGGTATATGCCAGGATCACTTCCGGGAGCACAAGGGTATCTCCAGGCTATCTATGCTGACCCCACTCAGGAGGATTCACGGACTCGCACCACTGCTGAGATGCTCGAGGATAAGGACCGTGAAAATCGGGCCTTAAGGTTAGAGCTCTTCAATACCCGTGCTGACCACTGGGCCACTTTGACTCGGTTCGCACCGGCGGTGCAAGCTGGATATTCAGATATGCGCGATCTCTACCCTGTGAGATCTGCTCTGCCAGACGTGATGGTTTGGCGTGATGTAGGAGGCATCACCCCACCTCGCGGTCCCCGCAG
>NW_021297375.1:0-832 GCF_002162155.2 Triticum dicoccoides
CGTTAGGTGCAGCGGGTGGTGGTGGTGGAAGACGCGCGAGCAATTCATTAAACTTGTTATCGAGCTTTGTTTCGAACGTCTTCTCAAGGCCAGTGATCTTCTCCATGGCCTCTTCAAAATTGTTCAGCACATCTTGCACCTGTTCAGTCATCATTTGCTGAAACTTATCATGAAGCTCCTTGTTCGATAAATTCTCCCAGTCAATCTCGTCGGCTTGTGATCCTGGCATGGTTAGCAGCAATAGAAACACACAAGAATATGATCCTACAGACTACGAACAAGTGGTGGTGGTGGGTGTCACAAATCCGTCAAGCAAATCTCAAATTCTTACCAGTTCTTACCCAGCAGCAGGCGGTGATCGGCAACCGTTGTAGTCAAAAACTCTCAAAGCTTGGATAGAGCGATTACCAGGGAGAGTCAAACGCACGACGTAGATGTATGTGGAGCTGGGAAGGCTTATAACATGGTAGCAAAAAGGGTCAGCAATAATCAATTGAGAGATGCAAAGTTGAATAAACGCTCAACGACGGTACTGTGTTGGTCCTAGGCTAGACTGTGCTAGAGACGCGAGCCTAGAACACCAACAAAATCACGGCGCGGCACGTAAACAAGGGAAAAGCACACTCTGAATTTTTTTTTTCGCTCTTTTTTTTGTGCTCTGTTTTTTTGCGCTCTTTTTTTTTGCGCTGCTTTTTTTTTTTGCGAAAAATCACTATAATGGCGAGTGTCTCAAAACTCTTCCTAGCTCAAACTGACAGGATGGGCACGAAATTTTTCGACCAATTTTTTTTTTTCGACTGCCCGGACCCAAAAACTGGAAACGGGTCAAAAA
>NW_021297376.1:0-1737 GCF_002162155.2 Triticum dicoccoides
GAGAGAGAACCACCTACTCATGTGTTGAGACCAAGATATTCCATTCCTACCATATGAATCTTGATCTCTAGCCTTCCCCAAGTTGCTTTCCACTCAAATCTTCTTTCCACAAAATCCAAATCCTATGAGAGAGAGTTGAGTGTTGGGGAGACTATCATTTGAAGCACAAGAGCAAGGAGTTCATTACCTACACACCATTTGTTACTTCTTGGAGAGTGGTGTCTCCTAGATTGGCTAGGTGTCACTTGGGAGCCTCCGACAAGATTGTGGAGTTGAACCAAGGAGTTTGTAAGGGCAAGGAGATCGCCTACTTCATGAAGATCTACCGCTAGTGAGGCAAGTCCTTCGTGGGCGATGGCCATGGTGGGATAGACAAGGTTGCTACTTCGTGGACCCTTTGTGGGTGGTTGCTTCTTCGTGGACCATTCGTGGGTGGAGCCCTCCGTGGACTCGCGCAACCATTACCCTTCGTGGACTCGCACAACCGTTACCCTTCATGGGTTGAAGTCTCCATCAACGTGGATGTAGGATAGCACCACCTATCCGAACCATGGGAAAAACATCCGTGTCTCCAATTGCGTTTGAATTCTCCAAACCCTTCCCTTTACATTCTTGCAAGTTGCATGCTTTACTTTCCGCTGCCAATATACTCTTTGCATGCTTGCTTGAATTGTGTGATGATTGCTTGACTTGTCCTACAATAGCTAAAATCTGCCAAGAACTAAAATTGGGAAAAGGTTAAGTTTTTATTTGGTCAAGTAGTCTAATCACCCCCCTCTAGACATACTTTCCATCCTACAAGTGGTATCAGAGCTTTGGTCTCCATTTGCTTTGATCTCCATAGCTTTTGGTGGTCATAGCCTTGGTTTCACAACCTAGGAGAGTATGGCGTCTAGCGAGGGAAATTATCACCGTAGAGGTCCTTACTTTGATGGTAATAATTTTGCTAGTTGGAAGCACAAAATGAAAATGCATATTCTTGGACATAACCCCGCCGTTTGGGCTATTGTGTGTGTTGGTTTGCAAGGTGACTTCTTTGATGGGAAAGAACCAAACCGTGAAGCTACCGCGGATGAGTTGAAGATGTTGCAATACAATGCTCAAGCTTGTGATATTCTCTTCAACGGATTGTGCCTCGAAGAATTCAACAAAATCAGCCGTCTTGAGAATGCAAAGGAAATTTGGGACACTTTGATTGATATGCACGAAGGTACCGACTCCGTCAAGGAATCCAAGTTGGATGTGCTTCAAAGTCAACTTGACAAGTTCAAAATGAAGGATGGTGAAGGTGTCGCTGAAATGTACTCTAGGCTTGCTCTCATCACAAATGAGATTGCCGGCTTAGGAAGTGAAGAGATGACCGATAGATTCATCATCAAGAAGATTCTAAGAGCCTTGGATGGAAAATATGATACCGTGTGCACGTTGATCCAAATGATGCCCAATTACAAAGATCTCAAGCCAACGGAGGTGATTGGAAGAATTGTTGCTCATGAGATGTCACTTAAGGATAAAGAAGAACTTCACAACAAATCAAGTGGTGCCTACAAAGCCTCATGTGAAGCCCCTACATCA
The DNA here is from genome assembly GCF_002162155.2 of Triticum dicoccoides. Lineage (NCBI taxonomy): Eukaryota > Viridiplantae > Streptophyta > Magnoliopsida > Poales > Poaceae > Triticum > Triticum dicoccoides. The sequence continues at coordinate 1,576 of NW_021297376.1, forward strand.
TCAAGTGAGAAACAAAACTTCAATGAAGAATTGAGCTTAATGGTGAAGAACTTCAACAAGTTCTACAAGAGTAGAAGCAAAGATAGAAGCTTCAAGTCAAGGTCCTACAATGACAAAAGATCTTCTAGTCGAGAGCGAAACTGCTACAGTTGTGGAAGACCC
>NW_021297377.1:0-1869 GCF_002162155.2 Triticum dicoccoides
GGTTGACCAGGGATTTGACCCCCCTGGGTCACCGACGTGTGGGCCCGTCCCCTGCTAACTTTTGGTTAATTTAATAACTAATTTAGTTAAGCCACTGACTCACTGACATGCGGGCCCCGCCCGGCTAACTAAGTTAGTTAGGGTTAATTTTAATTAGGTTAATTAGTCCAGACACTGACACGTAGGGCCCACAGGTCAGTTTGACCTGGACGGCGCCCGTTGACCTGCTGACGTCACTATGAGGTCATGATGACGCAATAATTCCTTTCTGGAATTTAAATAATTCTTAAATGATTTATTATTTTCAGAAAATGCCCTAAACTTCAATAAATCATAGAAAATTAACCGTAACTCCAAATGAAATAAATTATATATGAAAAATTATCAGAAAAATTCAAGGAATCCATCTGTACCATTTTCATGCATGTTAGAACAACTTATAGCTGCTGTTTAGCACAAATCAATTAAATGGCATTTGAATAATCACATATGGAGTTTGAATTTGAATCTTGGATTCAAACCAACTTCATTTAATCTGTTGCTAGTTGCATTAGCCCAAAACACATTCATATTGCCATGTCATGATCATGCATCATATTGTGCATTGCATTGATTGTGTTCCCTTCTGTGTTGCCGGTATTTGTCCCCTCTCGATAGACGTGATACCGATGATGTGATCGTTGACACTGATGAAGACTCAATGTTATCTTCAGAAGTGCCAGGCAACCAAAACCCCCCTTGTTCATTCCGATACAATCCTACTCTCTCGCTCCTGCTCTTTTTTACTGCATTAGGACAACACCGATTCAACTGTTACATGCTGCGGTAGTTGAACCCCTTTTATCCTCTGCATGACCTGTCATTGCCACAGTAAATAGATGAAACCCACTAGCATGAGTAGGAGTTGTTTGAGCCCTGTTGTGCCTACTCATTCATGTTTGTTTGTCATGCCTGCTACTGCTTAGAGTTGAGTCAGGTCTGATTCATCGAGGGTGAATTAGAGGTGTGTGAACATGTCCTGCTGTGTGTGAGCTAAGTGTGTGAACACGATTTGGTAAAGGTAGCGGTGAGAGGCCATGTAGGAGTACATGGTGGGTTGTCTCATTGCAGCCGTCCTCAGGAACTGAGTTCTGTGTTTGTGATCCATGATTCAGTTACTACCATACATTGGGCCCTGAAATATGACCCCGCTCGACTTCTTATTCACCCTTGTCCTCTGTCCAGGAGTTGCAAGTAGTTTCTGGTGTTTGTAGCTTACTGGAGGCTGTGGACAGCGCTGACCGTAGGGGTGGGCTGTGATGCGGTAGGTACGTGGCACGGTGTACCGGATGCCCGTTTGGTATCTCGGGAACCCTGTTCACATCGTTTGGGGCTGTGAGCGAAACTCCGGCCGGATCTCCTCATGGATGGAACCCGAATAGGCGATAAACCTGGACTAGAGGCTTGAGTGTTTAGGTAGGTCGTGGTCTACACCCACGTCGGCTTTCGCTTGAAGTCTGCCGAGCACATGTCGTGTGCAGACGCTAAGTGGTGGAAACATGTATGAAGAAGTACACCCCTGCAGGGTTATCATCATCTATTCGAATAGCCGTGTCCGCGGTAAAGGACTTCTGGGTTGCTTATACCAGTTCATAGACAAGTGAAAGTGGATACCCTAAAATACGCAAGATAAGCGTGAGTGCTATGGATGGCGTTCTCGTAGGGAGACGGGAGCGGATCCATAGTGGTGTATTGATATGGTGAATATGTGGACTCGTGTGCGCCACCTCAAAAGAGTTACTTGCAGTCGTAGTTCAGGATAGCCACCGAGTCAAAGCTGGCTTGCTGCAGTTAAACCCCACCATTCCCTTGTTGATAATGATGCATATG
>NW_021297378.1:0-1060 GCF_002162155.2 Triticum dicoccoides
AAAAAACTTCTAAAAATCATAGAAATTCAACCGTAACTCCAAATTAAATAATTTATATATGAAAAATTATCAGAAAAATCCAAGGAATCCATCTGTACCATTTTCATGCATGTTAGAACAACTTATAGCTGCTGTTTAGCACAAATCAATTAAATGGCATTTGAATAATCACATATGGAGTTTGAATTTGAATCTTGTATTCAAACCAACTTCATTTAATCTGTTGCTAGTTGCATTAGCCCAAAACACATTCATTTTGCCATGTCATGATCATGCATCATATTGTGCATTGCATTGATTGTGTTCCCTTCTGTGTTGCCGGTATTGTCCCCTCTCGATAGACGTGATATCGATGATGTGATCGTTGACACTGATGAAGAGCTATATTATCTTCAGAAGTGCCAGGCAAGCAAAACCCCCTTGTTCATTCCGATAAAATCCCACTCTCTCGCTCCTGCTCTCTTTTACTACATTAAGACAACAACGACATATTTGTTACTTGCTGCGGTAGCTGAACCCCTTTATCCTTTGCATGACCTGTCATTGCCACAGTAAATAGATGAAACCCACTAGCATGAGTAGGAGTTGTTTGAGCCCTGATGTGCCTAATCATTCATGCTTGTTTGTCATGCCTGCTACTGCTTAGAGTTGAGTCAGGTCTGATTCATCGGGGATGAATCAGAGGCGGGTGAACATGTCCTACTGTGTGTGAGCTAAGTGTGTGAACACGATTTGGTAAAAGGTGTCGGTGAGAGGCCATGTAGGAGTACATGGTGGGTTGTCTCATTGAAGCCGTCCTCAGGAACTGAGTTCTGTGTTTGTGATCCATGATTCAGCTACTACCATACATTGGGCCCTGAAATATGACCCCGCTCGACTTCTTATTCACCCTTGTCCTCTGTCCAGGAGTTGCAAGTAGTTTCTGGTGTTTGTAGTATGCTGGAGGCCGTGGACAGCGCTGACCGTAGGGGTGGGCTGTGATGCGGTAGGCACGTGGCCGGGTATACCGGGCGCCCGTTTGGTGTCACGGAACCCTGTTCACATCGTTTGGGGCTGTGAG
>NW_021297379.1:0-1475 GCF_002162155.2 Triticum dicoccoides
AATAAGTATGCAAAGCTCCAGCAATCCTTCTGAGGACTGGAGTGAGCATCTCGGAGTTGGAATGTATGCTTTGATGATGATCAAAGATTTTGGGTGTATACAAAGTTTATGAGAAACTTGTATTTCCAAAGAAGTGAGTGGGAGCACTATAGAATTTCTGATGAGTATATGTTGTTGACATATTAATGATCAGAAATGACGTAGAATTTCTGGAAAGCATATAGGGTTATTTGGAAAGTGTTTTCAATGGAAAACCTGGATTAAGCTACTTGAACATTGAGCATCAAGATCTATAAGGATAGATCAAAATGCTTAATGGTACTTTCAAATGAGCACATGCCTTGACGTGATCTTGAAGGTGTTCAAGATGGATCAGTCAAAAAAGGAGTTCTTGCCTGAGTTGTAAGGTACGAAGTTAAGGGCATCCATACCTGAGCCCTTGGCGCCTCCCTCCCTCCCATGACACCTCCTCCTCTCCCGTAGGTGCTTGGCGAAGCCCTGCAGGATTGCCACGCTCCTCCATCACCACCACGCCTTTGTGCTGCTGCTGGATGGAGTCTTCCTCAACCTCTCCCTCTCTCCTTGCTGGATCAAGGCGTGGGAGACATCGTCGAGCTGTACGTGTGTTGAACGCGGAGGTGCCGTCCGTTCGGCACTAGGATCATCAGTGATCTGAATCATGACGAGTACGACTCCATCAACCCCGTTCACTTGAACGCTTCCGCTTAGCGATCTACAAGGGTATGTAGATGCACTCTCCTTCCCTCGTTGCTAGTCTCTCCATAGATAGATCTTGGTGACACGTAGGAAAATTTTGAATTTCTGCTACGTTCCCCAACAGGATGAGGGGGTTAGGTCGAATGAGTGGTCGGGGCGTGGGGTGCCCGGTTGGATAAGGTGTGAGGTATGCCGACGGTGTAGCCGTCGGCATAGGTTGTTTCCACCTATGCCGACCGTTATGCCGTCGGCATACCTGTTTTTTTTGTTTTTTTACATTAAATTCAATTTATTTTAAAAATGTCCTAAAAATATAATTATTAATTTTACATAAGCTAGTTATCCAGGTGACAAGTTCGGCACCGATGTAAAGTACTGTAAAAAAATAAAAATATATTCAGTCGTACCCGCATGATTCCCCCCTCGAAGTGGCGGCGACACTGTTGTCCGTGGAGGGGGGCACACCCCGGAGCCGCGAGCCGGGTGCATGCGCCTGCCACCATGCTTCCACAAGCGTAGGACGGCCCACCGCAACACGTGGCGGCATTGCTAACCCCCAGGTAACCCGTCCCGTCTAACCCTCACACAGACGACCGCCGGATCTACCCCTTCGACTTTCGTCGAACGGGGTTTTACTGGTGGACCTTTTCATGTGGTAGCCATAGCCCAGCCCATAGCTACACCCCCAACACCATCCTGGCCCAACCCACCCAAAGATTACCTCTGTGTCGGCCCGACATGGCCGTTTCCCCCCTCCG
>NW_021297380.1:0-949 GCF_002162155.2 Triticum dicoccoides
GTAAACCGGGCACCCGTTTGGTGTCACGGAACCCTGTTCACATCGTTTGGGGCTGTGAGCGAAACTCCGGCCGGATCTCCTCATGGATGGAACCCGAATAGGCGATAAACCTGGACTAGAGACTTAGGTGTTTAGGTAGGTCGTGGTCTACACCCACGTCGGCTTTCGCTTGAAGTCTGCCGAGCACATGTCGTGTGCAGACGCTAAGTGGTGGAAACATGTATGAAGAAGTACACCCCTGCAGGGTTAACATCATCTATTCGAATAGCCGTGTCCGCGGTAAAGGACTTCTGGGTTGCTTATATCAGTTCATAGACAAGTGAAAGTGGATACTTTAAAATGCGCAAGATAAGCGTGAGTGCTATGGATGGCGTTCTCGTAGGGAGACGGGAGCGGATCCATAGTGGTGTATTGATATGGTGAATATGTGGACTCGCGTGCGCCACCTCAAAAGAGTCGCTTGCAGTCATAGTTTAGGATAGCCACCGAGTCAAAGCTGGCTTGCTGCAGTTAAACCCCACCATCCCCTTGTTGATAATGATGCATATGTAGTTAGTTCTGATGTAAGTCTTGCTGGGTACATTTGTACTCACGTTTGCCTATTTTATGTTTTTGCAGAGAGACTTCGGTCTCACTAGTAGTTCCGCGTGGACTTCGACGTTTAGCTTGATACCTCAGCTACGATCTTGTGCCCTCGGCAGGATCTGATAGATAGTCAGGCTTCTCAGCCTTTTTCATTTATAGATGTCTGTACTCAGACATGATAGCTTCCGCTTGTGCTTTGACTTGTATGCTCTGATTGTTGGGTCATGAGACCCATGTTTGTAATGTCTCGCTCCTCGGAGCCTATTGAATAAACTACTTGAGTCGTAGAGTCATTTTGTGATGCCATGTTGTATTGCACATATCGAGCATATTGTGTGTATGTTATTGAAATGCTTGGTATGTG
>NW_021297381.1:0-778 GCF_002162155.2 Triticum dicoccoides
TTGGCTTGGGGGGCAAGCCACCCTCTCCCCTCTCCCCTAGGCCGCCGCACCCCCCCCCTAGATGGGTTCTAGGGGGCCGGCCCCCTTCTCCCTTCCCCTTATAAATAGAGGGGTGAGGGGAGGGCAGCCGCACCACCCTCCAAGGCGCAGCCCTCCCCTCCCCAACACCTCTCCTCCTCCGTTGTGTGCTTGGCGAAGCCCTGTCGGAGTACTGCCTCTCCACCATCACCACGCCGTCGTGCTGCCGGTGGAGCTGTCTTCCTCAACCTCTCCTTCCCCCTTGCTGGATCAAGAAGGAGGAGACGTCTCCCGTCCCGTACGTGTGTTAAACGCGGAGGTGCTGTCCGTTCAGCACTTGGTCATCGGTGATTCGAATCACGTCGAGTACGACTACATCATCACCTTGCAAGCTTCCGCACGCGATCTACAAGTGGTATGTAGATGCAAACTCTCTCCCTTGACTCGTTGCTTAGATGAACTCATAGATGGATCTTGGTGAAACCGTAGGAAAATTTTTAATTTTCTGCAATGTTCCCCAACAGTGGCATCATGAGCTAGGTCTATGCGTAGTTCTCTTTGCACGAGTAGAACACAATTTTGTTGTGGGCGTGGATTTTGTCATCTTACTTGCCTCTACTAGTCTTTTCTTGCTCAACGGTATTGTGGGATGAAGCGGCCCGGACCAACCTTACACGTACGCTTACGTGAGACCGGTTCCACCGACTGACATGCACTAGTTGCATAAGGTGGCTGGCGGGTGTCTGTCTCTCCCACTTTA
>NW_021297382.1:0-2369 GCF_002162155.2 Triticum dicoccoides
GCCATGGCAATTTGATCGAGGTGTCATCCACAACGGCTGAATGAATCACTACATCTTCAAGATGAAAGGAAAGGAGTATGTACTTCACCCCATGTCTCCAAGCCAAGTGATCACCGACAAGCAAGCCACCTATCGTGGAGACAATAGTGAGAGAGTGAGCCACCAAAAAGAGAGTGAGCGCCTCCATGATGAGCGAAAAGAAGAACTTAGTCCTATTTGCTAACAAAAGTGAGATAAGAGGAGTGTGTTAGAACCCAACTAGTGTGATACACTATGTCCTTGTGTGCAAGGACAATACAACACAAGCTAACACCTCTCACGCTCTACCTTTAGTGTTATTTTCTCTTTTGCAGGAATTTGAAGACGTTTTCCCCGACGAGCTACCTCTGGCACTACCTCCACTACGAGGCATCGAGCATCGCATCGACCTCATCCCCGGAGCACCACTTCCGAACAAAGCTCCATATTGCGTCAACCCCAAAGAAACCAAAGAAATACAAAGGCAAGTAAAGCATCTCATAGACCATGGACATGTGCGTGAAAGTTTGAGCCCTTGTGTCGTCCCGGTCATTCTTGCGCCAAAACGAGACGGTAGCTTTCGCATGTGCTCCGATTGTAGACCTATCAATGCTATCATCATTCTCTATAGGTATCCCATTCCACGCCTTGATAATATGCTTGATGAACTTAGTGGTGCCGCTATATTTTCCAAAATTGATCTTAAGAGTGGTTACTATCAAATCTGCATACAAGAGGGTGCTCAATGGAAAACCTCTTTCAAAACCAAGTTTGGGTTGTATGAGTGGTTAGTCATGCATATGGGTCTATCGAAAGTACCGGGTACATTTATGCGTCTTATGAATCATGTCTTTCGCCCTTACATCGGTGTGTTTGTTGTGGTCTACTTCGACAATATCCTTGTTTATAGAAAATCTCTTCCAGATCATGTCACCCATGTTCGAACCATTTTGCAAACTCCTCGAAATGAGCATCTCTTTGCTAACATGGAAAAGTTCCTTTTCGACGTCGATAAGCTCGTTTTCTTGGGTTTTGTTGTTTCTTCTAAGGGTGTTCATGTTGATGACTCCAAGATCAATGCTATTAAAACTTGGCCACAACCAGCCAACTTGCATCAAGTGCGTAGCTTTTTTGGCATTGCGGATTTCTATCGTTGCTTTGTGAAAGATTTTAGCACCATTGAGGGAGTCCTGGATTAGGGGGTCTCCGTACAGCCGGACTATATCCTTTGGCCGGACTGTTGGACTATGAAGATACAAGATTGAAGACTTCGTCCCGTGTCCGGATGGGAATCTCCTTGGCATGGAAGGCAAGCTTGGCAATACGGATATTATATCTCCTCCCTTGTAACCGACTTTGTGTAACCCTAGCCCCCTCCAATGTCTATATAAACCAGAGGGTTTAGTCCGTAGGATAACATACAATCATACCATAGGCTAGCTTCTAGGGTTTAGCCTCTACGATCTCGTGGTAGATCAACTCTTGTAATACTCATATCATCAAGATCAATCAAGCAGGAGATAGGGTATTACCTCCATCAAGAGGGCCCGAACCTCGGTAAACATCGTGTCCCCTGCCTCATGTTACCATCCGCCTTAGATGCACTGTTCGGGACCCCCTACCCGAGATCCACCTGTTTTGAAACCGACATTGGTGCTTTCGTTGAGAGTTCCACTGTGCCGTCACCATAAGGCTTGATGTCTCCTTCGATCATCGGTAACGATGCGGTCCAGGGTGAGGTTTTCCTCCCCGGATAGATCCTCGTATTCGGCGGATTCGCACTGCGGTCCAACTCGTGTGGCCATCTAGAGCAGATCGAGAGCTATGCCCCTAGCCATCAGGTCAGGTTCGGAAACTTAAACTACACTGCCGATATCCGCGGAGACTTGATCTTCGACGGATTCGAGCCCATGTCAGGTGCGTCGCACGACGAGCATGATTTAGCTCTGTCGTCGGACAGTGTTCGGGAGATCACACCTTCAACTACTCCGGCCTTCAATCCGGAGCAAAGTGCGCAATCCGAGGATGGGGGGATAGACCCCGCCATGGAGGCCGCACTCTCAGTGGCGATGGAGCCGGATACTGACTTCACCCCTTACGAGAGCCGTGTTGCCGAACCACTGGATTCGTCTCCAGCCATGGACTCCGAGCCGCCTGCATCTATGCCTGTCGAATCCGATTGGGCGCCGATCATGGAGTTCACCTCCGCGGATATCTTTGATCACTCGCCTTTCGGTTATGTGCTAAATTCATTAAGGTCTCTCTCCTTATTAGGAGAACCTTGGGCGAACTAGGTCCGGCTAGAATGGGATGCGGATGACGAAGAAATTCGCTGCCCACCCACCACCCAC
>NW_021297383.1:0-1183 GCF_002162155.2 Triticum dicoccoides
TCAAATGAGTCCAAGAAAATGTTCCTGTTATTCCATGGAAATATTGGTGAGAGGTAAAATTTAAACCAATATTTTTGGAGTCACAGAGATATTTATTTTGGCCATTTGAATTAATCCAATAACTATTTTCTTTGGATTTATATTTAATATATATTAAATATGACTCCAAATAATTCTGGAAGTTTGTGAGTGGCTTTGTATATATTTTAGTAAGCCACATAATAAACTACAGAATTTATTAAAATGGTTTAGTATTTTACTAAACTAAAACAAAACAGAACAAAATAGAAAACAATAAATAAAAACAGAAATAGAAAGAGAGAGAAGAGTTTTACCTGGCCACTTACCCGTGCAGCCCAACAGGACCGGCCCAGCGCGGCCCAGCCCACCTCCTTCCCCCCCCTTGTCCTCTTCTTCCTCTGCCAGTAGGCAGAGGCGAGGCATGGCGCGCGCCCGAAGAGCGCCGGCCACCTCCTGCTTCGCCGTGGCAGCCTCCCCGACTCCCTCGCGACGCCACGGAGACGCCTCGACCCCCTCAACCGCCTCTCTCTTCCCCTGGACCCCGTTCCCTCCTCTGCTCTCTCCCTGCACGCGCCCGAGCGGAGCTCGTCGTCGCCGTCGCCGTTCGCCGTAGCCACCGTGCTCCTCACTGCCACCCGAAGTACCCAGGGGATCCGCCCCGACCACCTCTTCCTCCTCGCCGAGAAGCGCACCGCGGGAGCCCCTGCATCGCCGCCATCGCCGTCGTCTTCTACCTCGGACCCGCCGGCCATCTTCATCAAATTCGTCGGCTCCGGTGCCTCCCCGAGCTCCCCGAGGCCACCGTCGCAACCCCTGTGAGCTCCACTCCGTTTCCCCTCCTTCATTTTGTTCGTTCCCGTGCCGTAGCACCCCGGCCACATTCCCGAGCGCCGCCGTCCGCCATGGACGCCGGGCATGGCACTGACGTGCTGTTGCGGCCAGTCCGACGAGCCTAGCGTGCTCCTAGCTGCCCCAGGAGTCCGCATAGCCCCTCAGCCAGCCCCCTAGCGCCCCGTAACCTCGCTCCGCCCAAACCCGAGCTCCGGCAGCCGCCGCGGCCCCCACTCCGGCGAGCTCCGGCCACCCCGCGCCTCCCGCATGCCTCCTTTGGATGCGCGCAAGCAAGGGCAACCCTCTGGTGCCCTTGGCTTGGCCCAAAACC